>NW_021632525.1:0-25384 GCF_004799145.2 Neltuma alba
TTTTGCATCTACCTAAATTTCCTTTAAAGATCTCTGCAACACAAGTTACTCTATCAGTCTCTTGTCAAGCCTTCTCATTCTTTCCTTGTCTTCCTTTAATTATTAGTCTTCTAAGGTCAATTGTTTGGACCACGTTACGCTACAGGGTTAACGTTATGACAGGCAGCAAGTTTAGAAGACAAAGTACAGCTTCATCCCTTGATGTGTCAAATGCATACAGAATTCTTAATCTTCATAATTTAATTGTCCGGTAGAGGGCACTTAATAAGGAAGACGCAGTTCAGTATCCTTGGCAAGTAATAGGCTTTAATGACTTGGCCTTGGGGCATTCACTCTAGCCAAAGCACACAGGTTTAAGCAAGGAGAAATGATAGAATCTATGATTAATAGGTTAAGCGAAAAGAAGGAAAAGATCTTTAATAGACAATATGATCAAGGATCTTAACTCCTAAAAAAAAAAAAATTAAAGCCAAGAATAGCACTAGACCTGTAGGTGCAAGGATCATAAAAACATAACACCCTAATAATCCAAAAAAGAGACTCTCCAAAGCAAGCAAAAATCAAAGGCGATCATCTATGCTCCTAAAACTACTATTTATGCAACAAGGATCTAACAATTAAAATTAATCAAACAATATATCATGCAAAGTAGTGAATCATGGATCTTATTTTCTGCCATTATCACCTGTTCTCTAGGTGGTGAGTTAATTACTGCTTCCTCACTATCTCCACTTTTTCTCCGGTCCAGGAACTACCCAGCTCCACTAACCATTCCCCTTATACCTCTAGTCAGCCCTTCCCCTTCCCCACACGTCTTTCTCTTAGTGTGAGTTTTGGTATCTAATCAAGGCATATTGGCACTGCACTCAAGTGTCATTTTAATTTACATTGTATTTGATTTGATTATAAATGATGATTGGCATCTTTCTAATAAAGCTTCTTTTCCATGCAGATAAAACAGAAGTCATATATTTGGTGAAATTAAGAATCCCTTGTTAGACGTGGTTACAAATTGACAATCAAATTTACTAAAATATCAATTCTGCAGGGTAGAAGGGCACCTCAGACATGGATATGGTGGGACCACCAACTGAAGAAGCAATGTTGCTATATTTTGCAGGCATTGATTGTGTCACAGGGAAAGGTGAGTAAGGGACATCCTCCCTTGCCGTCTGAACAGTTGAAGCCAACAAAGCACTGGGCAAAGAACTTGTATAACCCTGTCACATGATGAAAACTAAACATTAGATGAAAGTGCCAGCATTGTGAGATCCTGACAGAGAATAAAAAATTAAAAAAAAAAAAAACTACGTGAATTAACTAGTATTATTATGAGCTGCGCACGAAAATAGGCAAAACATCAGTTCATCACATCATAGTCTAATGGGAGGAAAACAAGTATAAAAACAATTATAGCAGCACGTAAGGTCCAATGCATACAAGTTTATAAAGAAAAGCAACTTAAAAACAAATTTATATGCGCATAAATAGGGGTGTATCAAGTCAGAGGAGTAAATTATCACCATTAGGTCACAAAAAATAGGTCAAGGTTAATACCAAATTATAAATGTGAAATTCAATGAAAATATTCAGTAAACATTTATGAAGATTCTTGCGCTATCTTGAAAGAATGTCTAATGGTAGTTAGTTACTCCTCTGAACTCTCACCTAAAATCACTCCCCCATCATTACGGAACCAAATCTCGTTCACTGAAAACCAGAATCAAGAACCAGCGATTGAACATGCTCATCATTACATATTACAAATCTACAGGTCTGTATTACCATTACACTTGAGAAGTGAGCAAGGTTCTGCATCGGTGTGTTTGTTTGTGAATGAGAATACGGGACATCTGGTTGTTGACTATTATCATAAGTAAACCCATGTGAAGATGAGGGGAATGAATATTGATTCCCCTGAACAGCCTCAGGAGGAGACTCTGCTTTTAACACCTCTGGTTGTGAAATGGAAGGAGACCCATAAGACCCAGCAGTCACATCAGTCCTTTGAACCAAGTTTCCATCAGAGGTACTAGTGAGATGTTCATCCTCATAATAGTCAGAATTCCTGGGAGAAAAATACGAAGCAATTATGAATGACCATAAAATTGAACACCATATATAACCATATACAAACATACCTAGAATCTGATGGACCAATTGTTGCAGCATCGGTAGCTCCAGAAGTCTCCTCTGAGTTACTTTTCACAGGCCCACACGCATATGGCCCAGAAGAAGGAAAGGCAGCATTTGTTCCCGATCCAAAACTCCCAAAGCTCAAATTCAAGCATTCTGGATTATGGAGTTGTAGGTGATCTGGAATCACAACAGAATCAGTTTCCTCCTCTGGTTCTTCCACCTGATCATCTTTCTGTAAATTCAGCTGCTCCAGGTGCAGACATTGAGGAAACACCATCTTCTGCTGAAAAAAAATTAAAAGTAAAGTTAAGGGGCCATAAACGGGCATGGAAAAATGGCATTGAATAGTGAACCAGTAATGCAAAAATACCCTTCTAATCCGTTGACACAAGAGGAAGAGAACACACACACAAAAAAAAAAAAGAGCAAATCTAGAGAAAAGTAATCGTTTCAATACTCTCATCAAAGCAATAGCCAATATTACAAAATCTCCTTGTGCTTTATGTTTCTAGAAAATCCTGGGCGTATTTTTTTCTCACATGCGCTACGGAGAAAGGATACTCACAGAAAATGAAATTCAAAGACTTACTGCACATCCAACAGGTGGTACGAACGCTCAAACATCAGAATATTTCAACACTCCGTTCAATATATATGCACTCTAAGGCACCACAAAAACATTTGGCAAAAATATATTTCAAGACAAATTTGCACAACAGTAGATAAGTTTGAAGCATCCTGGCAACCTTCATTATTATTAAAAGAATGTCGGTGATGTTGGTAAGGACTTTTATCCTCGTACAAGTTATCATCAAAAACAGATGCACCTCCAGCATTATCCTCAGATGTAGCAGAAATAGAAGCAGGTTCAACATTGTCTGTAGTCTCAAGAGGAACATCGTCAGCTAAATGTTCTTCTACATGGGACTTTTGCTGCCGATTAGCTTCATCCAAGTTAGTTGGGATTCCGTAGTACTCTGAATTCAGAAGCGCACCAGTGATAGAGGAAGCATTAGCACTTGATTGGTGCTCAATAGAAGGCCATTCATCATTCTGACGATCATGGCTAACAGAAAAGCCTTGATCAGCATTTGCCTCTGACACATGCAATGAGTGCAAGCTCTGATGTGATGCAGATGGAGGTACCAAAACATTATGATGGTTACTGTTAATGGAAGAACTAGGAACAGAAGCCTTGGCCTGTGGCCTACCCATCTTGACAATATCGGCCATTGATACTTGACCTGGGACCCCCATCCATGCGGATTGCAATCCCCCATGTTGTGATGATGAAGATAGTCCATCACCCCCACATAATTCACTCGCCACAGAATCACTGCAACAATTTTATCATACATGAATCATATGACATCTAGCTTGACGACATACTAATACCAAAGTGTTGCGTCTAAGCACTTGTAGGCACAACCAAAGTAGGAAGATAAACAATCATGACATGCAGGTAGCTAAACAAAACATAGCAATAACCAGCCTAATAATTCAGGACTTTTGATTCTTTATTTATATGATTTTGCATCTAGTAAAGAGGGACTACAATGTTACATGAAAGAAAGAAAATATCAAAATCCTGACCCATCCATTTTGACCAATCTTTTCCACCGTAGTCATTTTCCACAAACACAGGATAATCCAGGAAGTACATTACTGTATCAGAATTGAGAATAGAATCCAAAAGCAATCCAGCGAATAAATTGTAGAAAACGCACCAGGAGTTTGAAAATGAGAACAGAATATAATTCAATGCAAAGAATTAAACATACTTTGTAACTAATAAAAGTTGGAAGATTTAACAACTCGTTTCTAAGAAGAATCGGACAAACCAGTTTAAAACAGGAAATAAGTATTATTAAAATTTCAAAAACATTATATTGGGAAAAAAAACAAAACAAGTAATCATTCCTGTCGGCAAGACAGCTGAGATGGGGAAAAAAAGAACTACTTTAAGAATTAATTAAGTACTTATATGTATCCATAATGTATTGAAATTCTGGCCACTCCATTTTTACCACGATTCAGGTGGAAAACCCCACCAGGAAGCCACAAGTAGTTCATGTGAGATAAGTTTCCCTGGCTAGCTTAGGTCTTCATTAGATTCCTTGCAAGATATTAAATATTCTTAAAAGTCGACAAGTTCATACATGCTGAAAATAGAACCATCAAGAAATAGACAGAATGGACGGACAATAATATGATAAACTAGGGGAGAAGAGAATATTAGTTAAACGACTGAAGAGAAAACCTGTGAGACGGCAATTGCCAGTTCACATTATTCCCCAAGATGCCAGAAGAAGATGTAGGAGCTCCAGGAGCATTCGTCCCATTTTCTTTCTTGTACCCAGGTCTTCCCTGCAGGAGACCAGAATCTGATCTCCAAAAGAGGAGAAAACTTTTTAAAAAGAAAAATTTTCAGACTAAATGCTTTTTTCCAAATTTAACAGAAATATCAGACTAAGAACATATGAGACGGTTTTTTTGTTTGGGTTCAGGGGGTTGGAGGGGCTACACACGCATACCAGTAGCACTGCTATTGAATTGATTTGTGCCAGCACGTCCAGCATAACGATCTGTGCCAGCCCTACCACCACGACTGGATGAGTAATTTGTTGCACGAGACCTGGAATCAGGTATGTCCTTATTCTGATGCAACAACAGAAACGGGTAACAATAATCACATCATATGGAAAAATAAAACTGGAAAATAAAAGCATTAAGCAAATGGATAGATTAAGAAATTTTTTATGTCCAATTATCCAAAAAACGCATATTATCAATGCTATCATCCATGCTATACATGAAACTAAACAATATGAATGTATGCATAGTGAAGTTTATTTTGAAGTACACTATTCAAGTTCCTTTTTTTTTTTTTTAATCGCAATAAATTGACCAAGGAGCATGGACATGTTTGTGGCTATTAAAATATACAGAAGATGCGTACCGTCCAATACATACACCCCTCAAATCAAGTCATAGAACAAATTCAATATATATGAAAATTACTTGTTCATCAATATAAACCCCACCCTGAAGAGTAGTAGATTACAAAAAGCATGCATATTTCGCAAATAGACACACCTCTTTTTTCTTTTCCCGTTTGCTTTTCACCTCATGAAAAGGATCTGCACAATTAATAAGCTGTGAATTAGAAATAAATTTCAACATCTAACTACTTTACGCATGTAATATCTCACCATACTTCTGACCCCCACATCTCTAATGTATTATGTACAAAATCGACATCAGTAAGTCTTAAAAATGAAAAAGGAAACACATGTTGCATCTACCGTAAAGAGATTAACTAAGAGCCCTAAAACAATATATGTGCTAAGTGAATTTGTTCCTCGGAGTGATTCAGGTCCTACTTAATAAGACCGAAAGTAATGAAAACCTCGCTGAAAAATAATACTGGTAGACGGTTCGCTTACTCCAAGTGAGAAAGGAACACAAGCCTATGCCAGAAAAATTAAAGCGACACGAAACGCATAGGAAATTAGGAACCGACCAAGGCAATTAGAAATCAATTGAAGGAGGAAAGCAAAATCTATAAGGTCAATCTGCAAAGATACAGTCAGTGTGTTAAATGGCGAAAAAAGAGACTTGAAGCAAAGATTTATCCAAACCACTATACGTGCTACTAAAATCAAAAGCCTATGTTATGGAAACTCAAACTTCCGAAAGCAAACTTCTTTTTTATTTTTCAAACAAAAAACCCACACCTAACACAAACTAGTTGAAGATAAAGTTATACAAGAGACTGACACAACATTAGCAGTCAGTGTTACCCGGGAGATGAGACACTACAGGAACTATTAAGACTAGTTTCCTTCAGGTCCATATGAAAACGAAACAATTATGCAGCGAAAGAGAAATTTACTACTTTTCATAAAAACACATTTTCTCAACACACTAAGAAGACTGGGGGCCAAAAATTGAACAGCTGACACGAAAGAACCTTGGGAGAGGAGGCGACTGACAGCTTCATTGGGGTCCATATTACACTCTCTAAGCATAGCATAGATCTCATGCTCAGGAAAATTACTGACAATCTCCTTCACGCTCTGTACCACCTTCCTCGACGCCGAAGGAACCCCGGCTAATCCATTACTTTTCTTTCCGTTGCCGCCGCCTCCACCGCCTTTGCCACTCATCCTCCACTCCTCCCCCCTCTCCCTTACCCTCTTCTCTGATTCTGTGACCAACCCCAGATCTGCGAACGCCCCAGAGGGCTCGCTTACTACGGGACTTTCTAGGGTTGCGCCGCACGACGGAGAAGATGATGATGATGATGAAACCGAAGCTCTCTCTCTCGCTTTGAACCGAAAAAAAGGCGAAAACGAAAACCCCTTCTCACTCACTCCCACCTTCTTTTCTCCTCTCAGTGCTTGTAAATTTTTTAATGTTTAAGTTTTCTGGGAGTGGCCATAATTTGTGTTACAAACTAATGCTAACTTATTTTGGCGCATCTCCCAGATTTGATTTGATTGGGGCACAAGTTTTTGTTTATAAAAATTGAATCTTTATATCCAAGTTTGAAACTTTTCCTTTTCGCAGATCATTTTTATTGTGATTAAAACTCAAATGGTATGATAAATTGAATTATACATCATTCAAACTAAATTTTTATCTGTAAAAATTGATTATATTAGATTGACACTATCATATTAGACAAATTTGGTCGCATATATGTAATGTGCATTTTTTCGTGAGACGGGTAACATGTAACTTTGATGGATTTTAGATTGGCAAAAAAAAAAAAAAGACGGATTTTAGAACCCAAAAAAAGGCCAAAAATAAAGTAGAAATATATAAGCAAAAAAAAACTCCCCCGGTCCTTAATATAGGACCTAATTGTTAAGTTAGTCTTGGTCCTAAATATAAATTCCATTTCTCATATTTCTCAATTTTCTCTAAATTACCTCTATGAATACTTCCTCAACTATAATCAAGTAGTAGAAGAAGAAAGTGTATTAAGAAAGATGATTATGGTATTTTAGGAAAAATGTGTCATTTTTCTTATAATTAACTAACTTACCTAACTTCATTAATCTAATCAAACTAGTTAAATAAGTCTTATATTAAAAACCAGAGGAGTAACAAATTAAGTTTAGATGTCTGATTTTTTTAATACGCATCTATTGCATTAGTTTATAATCTGTATTGCCCTTTTTTCCCCCTACTCTATATTATCCTTACATACCAAGGTTTTAAATAAATCACTGAATAGTAGGAAAATATATAGATGGAAAAGTGTTACATTGACAAATCCGTTTTATTTTTACATAATAATTTAATTTGATATTTATATATAAACCCTTGAAATTAATTACAGAAACGTTTATAATACTATATTAGACAATTAAAGATATCGAATTTGTAAATTAGTCGGGTTCTTAATTTTAAATTGTTGATGACAATATGACATATTGATATAGGGATGGGTCAAAATCCCTAGAGAAGGAATTAGGTGCGAAAATACATCTCAACTTCCTAAAATCAGTTTTCCCTAGGTTCAAGATCAGATACATACAAATATACTCTAGGGTACAGACACAGATCACACTAAGCATTATTATTTAATTTTAATGATAATAATTTAGAGAGAAGGAGGAGAGTGGTGGCAATAAAAATATTAAAATAGTGAGGGAGGGGAAGAGAGAAGAAAATAAGTCAGGAGATATCAAGAAAATTTAATTTATTAAGTCTTCTAAAATATGGTTGTTGAACCAATGAAAATTTAACAAGGGCTCTTTTTTTTCTTTTCTTTTTTTTGGTAATAAAAAGTTTAGTGAGTTGGGTCCCGGAGGCTCACTAGGCTAGAACATGCCTCCAGGCTTAAAAAAGCTTACAGAAATACTTACAGATCACCCACCAATGAGATACTTACAGAGAACAAGAGCTCATTTTGTATCATGAAATTGAGGAATATGGAATTGCAATTGGAAGTAACTTCCCATCAAAATGTTTCTTTGGGTAGTTTTACCAAAATTAGTGAAATTGACTATTATGCCCACTTCCTAAAAATTCACACCTTTCTTTCATGCTTTATTTTAATCCCTTCCCTCTTCCATGCTTTCATGATACTCATGTAAATTATAAGTATCACTCTGCTTATTATTGTTATGAGATTCACACTGCTCAAATACAATTTAAACAAACCAGATTTAAAATGTTCATACAATATTTTTAAGTAAAAGAATTCATTTTTTTAAAAAAGATTGACAATTAAAAGAATATATTTATTTCAGATTCCGTAAAATAATTTTTTTAAAAAAATTGAAAATCAAAAATTAATCTAAATCATTTTTTTATTAAAAGGCAATTTTATCAAAAAGATATAGATAAACAGAAAAATTATTTAAGTAAAGCTCAAAACAATTAGTAAACAGAGGTCAACCCAACATAAAATAAAAGATAACAAAACAAAAAGAAAGTAAAAACAGAGTAGCCCTTAGATCTCAATATAACCATTTAAATCAGTTCTGGAAAAGGCACAATAGTGATAAGCTCTTAGTGTTCAATACTTCGATTAGCACCCTGCCAGAACCACCACCAGCCAAGTGATGAACTTCTCACCCCACCACCACCCTCCCTCTTCTATGACCATGACCCCCACCAAAGGCATCACCATTAAAGCTCACAATTTCTGCAACCATCTTACAAGGGTAGGGTTTGTGTAATTGTGTTGAAGCAACCATCGATACCAACCATTGAAGCCCGTGGATGATTCTTGTCCTTGTTGCAAACTCCATCAAGCAAGATCTAAGTTTTTCGGGTCTCTCTAAATTTGATGCTTATGATTTCTATGTTTAATGATTATTCTTATTCTTTTTTCATGGAAACTGCTTCTTGGTGGATGCTTTGGGCTTTATGCCGTAGCAAAGTGATCTCAGAGGTCTTCGATGATGCATGGTGATAGTTTTGGACGATTGAAGTTTTGAAGAGATCCTTTTTTTTTTTTAATAAAATCATAAGGATATTTGAGTCTTTTCATAATATAAATACGCTTATAATCAAATATTAATGTTATCTCTTGCCCTTAATATATTATCCAAAGGCTAATTTTTAAAGATTAAAAAAGATAAATAAATTAGTTAATTATAGAATGTGCAATATTGCATGAGGTTTCTATAATCATACTTGACAAATTTCAGAAGCCAATTGTTATTTAGGTTTTTACTTTTAATTTCGTTTCCATAAAAAAAAAGAAGAGAAAAACACTTCTAATATTATCAAACGGCTCATTTTTATTTCCAAACGGCCACCTAAGTGAATACTTTTATCTGTCAACTTTTAATCATTAATCACTGATGTGATCCCATAATATGTTAATTAAGGAGTCCATATGCCGACCTATACATTAATTGAAATGGCTTTGTGGATTTATCCATTACTCAAGTTTCCCACACACACGAGTATTTTAATCTAAATATCTCTGCCAAGTGTCCTAAACAAGATTTGGGTCTTTCAAATCATTGGAGCCATTCAAACAACTTTTGTTTGAATCAATATTCTCTGACACATATGAATGAACACGTGTCCCCCGGTCTTATTTAGTGTTGTCCAAAGTTTGCAATCTATATAACCTGATAAATATAGCCGACTCTATGATAAGACTTTTTTCCCCCCTAAAGTATAGGTATCGTTGTATCAGAGACAATTTTATTCAAGATATTGTGATACCTCTTCTAGTAGAGATTTGAACTTTAGTTCGTCACGTTGTGAGAGACTAACCTTTTCTGTTAAACTTAACCCTGTTGGTATAAGATTTATTATTATGATTTTATTGTTATTGTTTTAAAGTCGCGATTTGTAAACAAGTCTTGGTCAATATTTGTATGTTGGATATATCGACTTGGTTAATAAACTTCACTTACCAGTCATCATCCATCCATGGCCCACAACATGAGATTAAATTAAAAATTAGCAAGACTTCAATGATTTAATGCTTATCCTTACCTAATTATTCTTGTCTGTTCCCACAAGGCAGACGAACTAATTCTATACTCTATCAAAGTTTATTTTTTGTCCATTATTGCTTTTTCTAAATATTATAATTAGTGGTGGATGTATTTAAACTTTGGCACCAAATTCCTTCCTCTTCAGTGTATTCTATCACAGAAACAAAATGAAGTTTGGTTTGAACTATAGATGTTTCAGGGTCCAATTCTTTCAACTTGGGATCCGAAATTACTAGTAATCACAAATTATAAATTCATCACAAATCGGTAAAAAATACCAAAATAAACAATCATATTCAATTCAAGTTGACATCTTTATAATTGAAGGTTGTGCTTGATTGTTCTCCAAGGTTGGCTTCTAACTCAGACCCTTGTTTTTTTCTTCCTGACCTCATGCTCTTTTTCATGATCTACAACAGTATGAGTAAAAAGATTTTCTTGAATTCCTTTTTTTCAAAAAAAAAAAAAAAAAGACTTTCTTGAAAATACAAGGAAGCCAAGGAGGACGACAAAGTAGTTGAATCAGTAATCTGTTTCTCTTTATTATTTTGTTCCCAAAGACACAAGAATGATATTCATACTCCATCTATTTTCTATTTTCCTTCCATTCGTACCTAATGTACCAAACATAACATATTCTCTCAATTCCTCGGCCTGAAACAACAACTACCCTTTGCCTTTTTAGCAACCAACTGGTCTGCATCGTAGAATTTAAGTTGTTTATCTGCAGCAACAGAAGTCCAAGACAAAAACTACCCCAATAACTGTCCCTCCTCAAAGTGACACATCTGGGATCGAAGATCTGAACGTTATTCTCATCGTGATTGGTAGCTTTCTTGTTAAGTTCATTGCAATAGCTGCAATGGAGGATCATTTTGTAATCCATGTAACATACAGCATCGGATTTTCAGAACACAGCCTGCGATTTTAAAGAGAGAGGCACATACGTCATTGACTTTTTCCTCCATTTAAAGGGAAACCGCAGATATTTCCTCCTGTCTTAAATATTATGTGCTGCATATAGTTGTTGCGTGCTGTGTTAGAAGGTCAATCGTCAAATGCTGCCAGCCATATATTCTCTTTACAATGCTTCTACGTGAAGCTTTAAAGAAGATTTCCAGTAGTCCTGCCACGTTCTCAAGAGTTGCAACCCTCTGATGGTACTTCTCTTACTCTAGCAAAGACTTGCTACTTCGGTGGAGTGAATGTGATCATACCTTTCCTTCAAGATAGTAAGCAGTAAGAGGAGGCAGCATATGGGGAAAATTTATAAACAGAATAAATTCCAACTACTTTGCATGGGTGCAAGGGATTTAGATAGAATGATATAAAGAAGTAAAATCCATACATAGTAAAAGAAGCTCGTTTTACCATCCCAATATCCAATTAAACCGTGATGTAGTATCAGGAAAAGCAAGATTTTTTTTTTTGGGGGGGGGGGGAATTTTATACATGTATTCCCATATCACTGGAAAGAGATTTGAAATGGGTCAGAAAGCAAAAGAATTGATATTAAAGGAAGAAAGCTAAGAGTTAACCAAAGAAGAATTTACATTGGATCTTTACTGAATCCAAGAGCTTGACCAACATGCAGGACCAAATTATAGCCAAAGCTCACTGAAATTGAGGAAGAGACTTTGCACACAGATGCGGCGATATCAACTAAGGTGCTCGTAATCTACGAACATCTCTGTAATAGACATAGTTGATATAGTTTTTATATTATAGGCTTTCATGCAGCTAATAATGCACAGTATTTGAAAACTGAAAAGTCCAATCTATTATCTAGCCAACTTAAGAGAATAGACTGGACTCATCTTTGATGGCGACGAGAAATACATCAATGATGCTGCCATGAGAACAAAAACCAGAACAATATTATGTCCACCAATAATATTAATGGCCCTGGTAGCTTGGTACTGAAAGTTGTGAGAGCAAGTAGACATAGTTGCCCTTTTAATCTTAAATGGTCCTTGACGTGGAATTAAACCTTCTCCAGGCAAATCGTCAAAGTTTGTTCTTTGCCACCCTCCTTATTTAAAATTAAGCTTCAGTAAAGTACGGTGAGCCAGTGCATTGTCCACATTTCAAGCTCAAAGGGCTTCTGCTTGAAGGAGCACCCTAGAGAGTAGAGATATTAATGAAAACCATTGTGACCTTCACTAATTAGCTTAAGCTTCTGAGTAAAAATGTTCTTTTACAAATCTTGCAAAACAGCAGCACCCACGTCCCAAATCTTCATAAATCTCGCTCTTGAACACATTGTTTTTGGACATTTATTACAGGAATGATATGAACCATTCAAATGTGACATCTGCTCTTGACCAAAAATCAAAGATCCATGATTGCCAAGAAAACCATGATTCTCATAAATTTGAGTGGGAATAGATGACACTGAGGTACCATTATTTAAGCCGTTGCAGCAACAGATTATGGATCTCCTAACCATTGTTGACCTTTTATCTGCTGTTCCCTGGAAAGCGAGTGGCCCTTTTGAACTCTGGATAGTCTTCATCAGGCACTTTGACATTTTCCTCCAGATAGACATAATGATTGTGACTGCTCTGCCATTAGCGCATTGAAGGATAAATAAAAGAACCACATGATATAACCTAAAAACCAACCAAAAAAAAAAAAATCCAATTCCCGAGTGCATCTCCATTCCAGATGATCAACATACCTCATCATAACTCCTAACCTCCTATTGTTAGTTACCAACTGGTACTTACATATTTTTTGTTTCTTATTAATTTCAAGTAAGCATTGTGACCAAAGATGGAAGATGAGCCTCAAGGCTATCCCACCTTGACATGATAGTCTCTCGAGATAGGGTCCCATCTCGTCAGATTCATAATAGAAGTAATGTTAGTTGCACAGCCTTTTCTTATCACAATTCTCACAACTAGCATGTGACTAGATAACCTCACTTAGAAAGTGTCAAGTATGATCATTTGTATTCAAATTTAGTCTCTTGTTAAATTTGCACAAGTATTACTCAAGAAAGACAAACAAGTCATTTGCAAATGGATCAATATAATAAATAGTGCAGAACCATTCCCTTATGAAAACCTTAATAGACATCTTTGACCCTAGAAATGACATTCTAGAGAGACCTAATTGAACTTGATATGAATAAACCTTAGGAAACCTCAGGCCAACCCAGTCAAAGTAAATATAGATATCATGAGAAGGATAACCATTGAACAATCAAGATAATACAAACCACAATAGTGACGGTCAGAAAGATAAGACCTGTAATTAAATAGTTAGTGAATTGAAAATTGGCTTCAGGTAACAAAAATCGATTGCAAATCCATTATTTTTGCTTTCCATTTAGAAGAATTGTGTATCAGTATTAGACAAGGTTCATTCAAACCTGATAGGATGCTCTGATCAAAACTTGAGATTATGCCCAAAAGCCCGTCAAGGCAAAGTATGTGATCAGCAAATCCCTTCTTCAACCATCCTTTCTCTTAATGTAGAGGCTTCAGTAAAATCACCAGTTCTGCAGTATCCATTCATCATTATTTTATAAGTAACAACATTAGGAACCAACCCTTTTTGAGGAAGCTTCTGGAAAAGCCTCTGTGCTCTATCCATATTCCCTGACTTGCACAGCCCATTTATTAACGCATTATATGTAGTAATATTGGGAACAAGATCTTTCTCCTGCATCTCGTCTCTCAAGTTGAAAGCTTCATTCACATTGCCATCAACTGAGTGGGCATGAATTAAGGGACCATATGTGAAATTGTCTGGAAGAAAATCTCTCAGTAACCAAGCTGATAAAACGTTTCTTGCTTCCTTAACTTTCCCAGATTTACAAAGTCCTGCTATAGTTATGTTGTGCAAGACATTATTGGGTTTGGAAAGATGATAGCTTATAAAACTTCTATCAAGAGAATCAGCAATTTTCTCAGTTTCTATACTAATGATATCAGTTTTGAGAAATTTCGGGGAGCAATTATGAACTGTAAGAAGGTCAAAATCTACCATCTTGTCTAGGAGTACGGTTGCTTCATTGATTCTACCAAGCTTATAAAGGCTACTGACAATTTTGCTGCAGACTACCAAATTGGGAGAGAACCCCCTATTAATCATCTCAAAATATACACTAAAGGCTTTATCGAATATACCTTCATTGCACCAACCAGCAATAAGGGTTCCATAGGTGATAATATTAGGAGATAATCCTCTGCTCTGCATCTCAGCAAGGAGATCATTGACTTTGGTTGGCTTCCTAGACTTGAAAAGTCCATTAATAAGAGAATTATACATTTCAATGGAAGGAGAAAGTTCTTGTCTCTCCATCACGTCCTTAATTTTAAAAGCTTCTATGACACTACCAATTTTACAATACCCATCACTCAGAGTCCTGTACGTCATTTCATCTGGTGAACATCCAAGCTCCTTCATTCTGCTGAAAACTGCCTCTGCTTCCACTACCTTACCCATCTTACATAAACCACTGATCACTGTATTGAAACCAACTTTGCTCTTGGTAAATCCCCTCCCTAACATGTCTTTCCATAGCATCATAGCGCTATCTGAGTCTCCCATTTCAAAGAAGCAATGAAGCAGAGTACAGTAACTGACTTCATTTGGAGTCACACCCCTTTGTAGCATTGAATGCCAAAGGCACAAAGCATCATCATAACAACCAGCACGAATTAACCCCTTAAGAATAATATTGTAAGTGACGGGTAATTGAGTAATTCCATCTCGCCACATCTCCTCACAAAGCATAAAAGCCTTGCTTATATGTCCTTCCCTGCAATAACCGTCTAATAATGTATTATAACTATAAGAATCTGGCCTTAGCTTCCAATCCCGGATCTGGCAAAAGACTTCTTCTGCTTTGCATACTTGGCCATGCTTGCAGTACCCTTTGATCAAGGAGTTGCAGATAAATATATTCATTTTCAAGCCTCTTTTTAACATCTTATCTCGGGTCCTAATGGCATCATCCATTTTGCCTATTTGACAATACCCATCCAGCAGTACGCCATACACACGTTCATCCACTACCAGCAAGTCATCCTCCCCTAGGCCTTCAAGCACCTTCTCTGCTTCATCCATCCTAGATCGCTTACAGTAACCTTTTATCAACAAGGTGAAAGTAACCACATTTCTTGAAACACCTCTTTTAGACATCAAACTCAATGCTTTTTCTGCCCCTTCTATATCTCCCTGGTTTACATGCCCATGAAGCAAAGCGTTGTAAGTAACAACATTTGGTTCAAATCCCATCTTCCTCTCCATCTCTTCCATAAAACAAAAAGCCCCCGCCACTCTTCCGTCCTGACAATAAGCATTCACCATAATTGTACACATAAAAACATCAGGCACAATATCTAACCTCATCATCTGATCGAAAACGAGTAACGCCGTGCTACACTCACCATTCTTAACCAATTTACTCAACAAGCAATTGCAGGACCTCAAACTGGGGATACGACCCCACTTGCCCATATTATCTAAAACATGTAAGGCATACTTTGTCATACCCTTCTCCGAATATACCTTCAAGATCATATCAAAGACAGTTGGAGAAAACGAGAACTCCCTATAAACTGCAACAATCTCATCCCAAACAACAACTGCCCAGTAATTATTCTTACAGTAATTCACCACCAATTCGTTCAAGAAGACCCTGGTCTCGTCGTACATTCGCGCTCTAGCCAGTATGTGAGCAATCTTGCAGTATGACTTGACATCGGGTCTGTAACTCTGCTGCTTGCAAGCGAACTTAAAGAATCTCAAACACGCAGTGGGGTTAAGTTTGAGCCTGCGGAGAACAGAGTCCATGAGCTGGTCGGAGAAGTGGAAGGACAGTTGCTGTAGAGCCCGGAAACGATGGAGAACGAGGAGGCGACAGATTCGGTCGACCAATTCGGTCGGAGGAAGCTTGTACTCGTCCCGAAGCTTCCATTGGAGAGAACGAGAGAGGTGAATGGATTTCTGCGAGCGGAAACGAGGAAGAAGGCGACCCACATTGTCGCGGAGGGTCCGAAACATGGAACAGCGTTACAGAAGGAAATGGCATATTGGCATGTTTGCTGACTCTCTTCATGTTTCAACCAAGAATTATTGATAGTGATTTTTTTTTTTACCTTATTGATAGTCATGTTATAAACTAGTAAATTTTTAATATTGATATTATAAATTATTAAACATGTAAAGTAATATTTGATCAAACAATTTTTAAAAAATTAATTAATTTCTTAACGATATCACTACTTTATATATATATATATATATATATATCTTTCTAAAAGTTACGTAAGGATTTTCATGCCACTACTATGACATCTGCCGATTGACCATTCTATTTAGATGTTATATATTGGGAGAATTAGGAAAAAAAATTACAAAATAAGTTCTGAAAGTTGTCATCCTTCTGTAATTATTTGAGATTTTTTAATAATTATTTTTTTTCCTTAGTTGTAATTCTTCTTATATTTTTTGCCAACAAAAATATATATTCTTGAAAATACAAGAATGTCATTTGCAGTCAATTTAGTTTAGCTGATAAAATTGCCCATCATAGCTCCCAAATTGTGGATTTAAATTTTGCTATAAGCCCCCAGAGCGCATCAAAGCAGATCAGCTTTTTTCCTTTGTAGATGTTGGGCTAAACTGTGGGCTAATTTTGGGCGTGGATCTGGCCCACATTTTTTTTAACTTGTTGAAATGTATTGGGCCTTCTTTTAATGATGGGCTGGGTTGTGTTTGAGTAGTTCGCTTAAACTTATAAATAATTATGACTTATTTGATGATTAATTCTAATCCAAGCTAAAATAATTAATTATAACTCTTTGGCCAAGAGTTTTGTGGTCTAACGTCGTGAAACTCGCCAAATGTACTTTGAGAAGCTGACTAGCCTAATGGCATGAAAACTTTTTTACAAGTAAAAAGTATAAACTCTATCGCACTCACAACTTTAGCCTGTAAGTGTTTATGTCTTAATGATGAAAAAAAAAAATCCTATGAGAGGATTCAAATTAAATTTGACGATTTTTTTAAATATAAATTGAATATATGTTATTAAAATTTAATCTAAACACTTTATAAAGATAATAAAGATATAGTCAAGAGCAACAACGAAGGGGAGAAAAATTTTAACCTGAAAAAAATTCCCCTTTTGTGTGTGTATATGCTATGGTGTAATTTGCTTGTGATTATTGAAATATCAACATGTAGGAGACAATTACTTTACTTTATCAGAACTCTGTGTTTTTTTAAGTAAGCCAAAATGATATTAAGAATAACGCACAATTATATATTACTAGCAACGTGTTTTTTTAGTCTTAAATACTAAATAACTAGTGATTAAGAATTAATAATTATAATCACATTGATAAACTCTTTTGGTCCTAAATAGAAAATCTATTTTACAATGTAATTTATGTTATTAAATTGTAAATATAATATTTATTTTGTAGTATAATTATCTTATATTTAAAATCAGAGTAGTACATGGGACACAAACAATGTGGCAGGAGAAGCTTGAGAGAGACAAAATAGAACTTTCTTCTTAATGAAGAAGGTAGTAATCACAGAACTAGAGATTTCCTATGCGAAGAATCGCATCTCTTTGCTTCTTTGTTTTAGTTACTCTTCAGAATTTTTTTCTTAATAAAAATTATGTTAAAATTATTTTTATAAGAATGCATTTTTTTCTGAGTTTCAAATTATAATATTACAGAAAAGCTTTTCCAACTTTATTTATTTGTTTACAATATTTGAATACCAAATCTTACTCAAAGAATACTAATAATGAGTCCTTAGAAAATTTGGTTAAAAGGCTTTGTTTAAAAACTTTATAGCTAAAAAGACTTAAATTTGAGTAAGTGCAACTATGATATGTGAGTATAACTTTTTTTTCACTATGTGTAATATATTACCAATGATGCGTAACAATTATCAATACAAAATTGTTTGTATACAAAAAAAAAAACGTTGTATGTGCTCAAATTTTAGTCCTTTTATCTAATTAAATTTTTAAAGAGGGATTTTTTAACCAAATTTCTCTAAATCCTTTATACTCAACCTCTAACATTAGTAGATGATTTTTTTAATATTTTAAAATAATAAAAAATGTAAATAAATATGCACACTTTCACATCATAATTTTCCTAACTAAAAACATTTCATTATTTGTTTCAGCTGATATATAAAGACGCCCAACATATAAGCTTACACATACATGAAAGTTTCTAGAATTTGTTTCCCTAATATATAAGCTTTTTATTTTTGGTGATATATTAAGAGATTTATTTTTAGGATTTAAAACTGTGTGTGTATATAGAAGGATTATATATACACCCAAATAAAGTACTATTCTGGTTTTAAATGTAAAACCTATTTTGTAGTATAAATTACACTATAAAATATGTTTTATATTTAGAATCGGAGTAATATAATGTTCCATTTATTAAATTTAAAAACAAAGTATGTCATTAAAAGAAATAATATCTTCAATCCTAAATATTTGGTTAGGGGTTTTTTTCTTGTTGTAGTATTTTGTCTTCTGCAACTGTTCCTACTTATTATTCCATTGTATATATTAAAAGGACTTTGTAATCTCAATGCAAATTAAAAGAAGTATTTTAGAAAAACTAACACACATATTTTACAAGTAATTAGATTAACTAATTTTTTAATCCATATAAATTAATTATGTAGCTTCTACAAACGGAGGTTAGGTCTAATAGAAAGGGTTAGTCTTTTACAATATGGTGAATTAAGATTTGAATTCTTGCTGGAAGAAGTACTTATATTTAGTACCTGACAACGTCTTGAACATGATTGCCCTTTGATAGAATGATACCTATGCCTAAAAAAATACTCTTACAAATGATATATAAAAAAATTATAATGATTCTTCCTTCAGAGGGAAAGAAAATGGTTGTGCCTTAGGTGCAGAAGAATAGAAAGGGGACAAGACTCATCGTTACAAATCCAGAAAGCCAACGAAAGCACAAAACCACCACCCTGCATCAGCTTTAGCTTTTGTTTCAGTCCCATGAAACAGTATAAAATATTATCTCTAACCAGAAAGCACTCCTGATATAAATAGACTTATATATATATATATATATATATATATATATATTCACACACACAGACGCAGAGCAAGCATCATCTTTGAGTCCAAACAGTTACTTTTTTTGGGCTGCTTTTTGCACCGTCACTTGCTTGCCGATTTCAACAATCGTAAGTCTCCTTTCTCAAGTTTTCTTATATTCTTCCTTCTGGGGTTTGATCCAAGAAAGCTATGATTCTTGAAGCTTTAGTTGGTTAGTTTATTTATATAAGAATATCTGTGCAAGATGCAAAAACAAAAAAGGTGAAATTCTTCAGAATAGGAACTCCATTGATGCTTCCCTTGAGTTGTAATAAATCTTGGCTTCTCTAACATTGTTTCTTCAAGCAACAACAAAGAACCCAAATCCATATTCTGCAGAAATAATGAGTGAAACAGCTCGCCCTCGCTGGTTTTTTACCTTCTTCTACTTGACTCTTCTCTTCTTCTTCTTCAGTTCAGGTATTATTATTTTTTTTTTTGGTTTTTGATTCTGAATTCTCTGGTCTCTGTGGTAGCATTTTGTTTGATTTTACGTCTGTAGTTTCAAGCATTGATTCATAGCTTGACTAGTGAGGAAAATTTCGGTCATTAATTAACGAAGAGCAACAAATTATTAGTACTTTTTTGTTTAAAAAAAAATAATGAAATTGTTTTGTGAGTAAATAAATTGTTGTTCATTGAAAATGTTGTTACTTCAGAAATATTAATTGAGAGTGCTGGCAGTAATATCTTATATTTAAAGGTGTTTATAGGATCAATCTGAACTGATTGAACTTTTTTCAGGTTTTGATCATTTTATGTATGATTTAGATATTATTAAGTGATTTATTTCTTAAAATAATATAAATCCATTTCAAGAACATACTTATTTTTTTTCCAAAAAAGAAAAGTCTGATGAATACATTCATCACCCAAAACATCATCTCCTTGCTCATTCGATTCAATTTGGTGTTAATTGAGTCAACTAAATTGGATTTGACACATGAAAATTCAATTTTACCTTAAATTTAAAATTTTATTCTATTTAAATAATTGCTTATTTGATTCAGTTGTGAACACTTCTATTTACTTGTGCGAGGGAGGGAAAAAGACTAGTGCTTCTTACTTCATCACCAAATCAATTATTCATGCTACATTTAAGCCTCAAATTAACAGAAAAATATCTATACCTTAAGCCATGAATAGCTCCATATAGTTGTGATCTTTTGAGCAAAACTTAATCCATCAAGTCTAATCTAGTAGTATACTAATCCCATTGGGTTTCAGGTTAAGATAGAACTCAAACCCAGATTCAATCTTCTTTAGACAGTAACCTCTTTAGACTTCAAAAAGCAAGTCTTTGAAATCCTTGGTTTCTGTTTGCAGGTGTAGTAGTGACAGCAAAATTATTAACAGATGAAGAAAACCAAGAAATTTTCTCAAGATCTGACTTTACTCAATTAGATGATGTTCCAGTAGTGAACCCTACAACCCCAGGGACAGATAATCCATACCCCACAGTGAACCCAACAAATCCTCAAACACCAGACACAACAGGGCAAACCCCAACAATTCCTCAAACACCAGACACAACAGGGCAAACCCCAACAATTCCTCAAACACCAGACACAACAGGGCAAACCCCAACAATTCCTCAAACACCAGACACAACAGGGCAAACTCCAACAATTCCTCAAACACCAGACACAACTGGGCAGACCCCTCCAACAGTCCCAAACACAAACACAAACCCTAACCCTAATCCTCCTGCAACATCATCAGGAGGGGGTCAATGGTGTGTTGCAAGCCAGGGAGCTTCAGACACAGCTCTGCAGGTGGCTCTTGATTATGCTTGTGGCTATGGAGGAGCAGATTGTTCAGCAATCCAACCAGGAGCAAGCTGTTATAACCCTAACACTGTCAGGGACCATGCTTCTTATGCTTTCAATGATTACTACCAGAAGAATCCTGCTCCTACAAGCTGTGCGTTTGGAGGAACTGCAACACTCACTAGCACTGACCCAAGTAAGCATGCCACCACTCATAGATCTTTCTATGTTGTCATTTTCGGGGGAAAATTATATTTAAGTACTTAGTGTATATTTGGATAGTTTATATTTGAAGGCTAAACTATTTTCAAGTAGTCTTACCTTTAGAGAATCTATGAAGTAGGATTAGAATGTGAATAGAATCCTACTAAAAGTGGTTGGATTGAGTAGGAGAGACTTGGTATCCCTTAATCAAGTTCAAGAATTTGAACCTCGTGAATTGAAGAAAAATACATTAGAGAGCTACTTTCTATTTGGACCCAACAAAACAAATCTAAATTAGTCAATGATACTGAATACCAGATAGTTGTAAGAGGAAAAAGAAAGACTGTGAATAGAATCCTAGTAACAAGACCATAACATTTTAATTATTACCTTACACTGTTGCAGGTAATGGGAACTGCCGCTATGCAACTCCCAAAACACAAAGGTGAGAATCAATAGAACTTCATCTGGCAAGGAACAGAATTTGAAAAATGTGATTAACACTATACCTTATAATCCTTTCTTTCCCTCTCTGATTGCAGCATTAGTCCACCAACCTATGTAACTCCACCAAGTCCACCAAGTCCTATTATGACTCCAACTACTCCAACTACAACAATGGCTGGTGGTGGATCAACAGACTTTGGTTTGGAGCCAACAGAAAGCCCTAACTCAGCCACATCTCTTTCTTCTTCCTTGCTTTTGTTGTCCATCACATGTACCATCTGGGTCTTCCTTCTGGTGCCAAAGCACTACTAGATTGGAAAAAAGATTCAATTTTTCTTCGGGGCTCTGCCGCTCGCTTATCCACTCATTTTTCTTTATGGGAAGCAGAGAATCACATCAACAGTGCATATTTGTTATGGAAGAATTCTCAGTCAGGCTCAATCTATCGAAGATGAATAGATTAAATCAGTTATGAATAGAGAGATATGTATGCACGTCAACATTGGTTCAGACTGAAAAGTTTTGTCTGACATACGTATTTCTCTTTTTGTTTAATTGGTCTATGTGTCTTTTGGTATGTTAGGTCTAGTTAAGAATCTTCCTTTGTTATTTGAAGTTATGCTGTCAAAATTTATGCTATTTTTCATCGTTCAGTACCCTTTAGTTGATCATTAAGCAACAGAAGTTGTAGGATCAATCACCAGGCTGTTGAAGGCAATTTTCTGCAGTATTAGCGTAAAAATTATTGGATAATAGTTTTTCATTTAGAATTTTTGTAAGCCTCTGAAACCCATGTCATGTATCCCTCAGTTTAATAAATGAAGTACGTTAGTTACATTCAACAACTTACTAAAATCAAGTTGCAAAAATATCCTTACATGTCGAAAGTCTTGAACACTTCATTTATCTCTTAACTTTTCTTTTTTCACTTAACTTCTGTAGATTCTCGTCTAATCTTTTTTTTTTTTTGGTGCCTAATTTTTCATTTTTCACTTACCCCTCAACTTTTCTTCCAAAATAATGAATAATGATCATGAATTATGTTGTTCCTCAACGTTAAGTCATGAAGTCAAGAAAAATTGAGTTGAAAAACTGGATTTCACAAGTCTGACTATCGATTTTCTTTCTCCTTTGTCAATGGTTGTTTGGCCATTCAACAATCATCTGATCTCTCTGCCCTGGGTAAGCTCTCAACGTACTAATCATTCAATGGTGTAAAAAGCCACACATCCTCGGAAGCCCAACTTCAAAATTTGGAGTTACTTTCTGTATTAATATGATAAAAAGCAACCAACAAAAATTAGTTTAGTTAGTAAAGAGTCAGCTTATAATCTACAAAGTCGTGAGTTTGGATCCTGTTGCCAATGTGAGGATCTTGTTAGTAGGTGATTAAAAAAAAAATGATAAAAAGCAAGCAAAGCCTCCTGATGCCAAAGGAAAAGGAAAAAAAATTTAACAAAAAGCCTTCAGTTCATTCAGAAGTTAAATTATTTCATGGAAATATATGTTGTCATTTATGCAGATAGTTGAAGTGAGCAAATATAGGCAGCAGATAAAACTACTCATACAAAGAATAACATGACAACAATTATAAGAAATCTTTGTAGCCTAGGCTGGGTAGTGGTAGGTTAGCAACTCCTCTATTATTCTGTAAATGCTACAGCATCAGCCATATACACGTTTATGTATGCTTTTGTATCACTTTCTCATGGAAAACATGAATGCATGAATGTAGAAGGTCTAACTGGAAAACATCGCCGCCAGGCAGGGGCAAATTCTCCATGATCTCTAACACGAACTGATCACAGAAAAAAACTTTGATATTTACAGATTTCAAATTAGGATATGACACTTTCTCCAAGTATAATCTAAAGTGTTGCCCCATGGCTCAGACAAGAGTCGAATGCATATTGAACACTATACAACTTTATTGTTTAGATACTGATGCTTCATAGTTGAACCCAGAATTAAAAGTCGGTGCTTATCAGAAATCTGCCAGTTCCCCAAGCTGGGTTAGAGACTTATTTGCTGATGACTGTATCTCAGGTGAACAAATCTAAGATGACATGCTTGTCTCTGCCGCCTGAGAAATCCTCTGGCTTTCTTTTCTTGTTCTAAGCTGAATATCAATGAGGAAGTAACACTTGTTCTGTTCTCTTACATAGTGGACATGGCCATTCATCCTAATGAGGATTTTTCTGACATGTATAGCCCTAGACCTTCCTGTGTAGTCCATTTATTCCCACCTTCAAACATTTCCTGAAGAATTTCAGAAGGAAGACCTTGACCGGCATGGGTCATTCTGCATGGACAGGATAACAAAATGAGACCTTATTCTCTGTAAACACAAATATATATGTTTCTTAACTGTCACTTTAGAAAAATGATGGCTTTAATCAAAAAATTAATAATAATGATAAGATTTAGATTATTGACACCAACTTTGAACTGTCTCAATTAGATCTAGACAATGTAGATGAGAAGTGCATATTCTACACATTTTTAAAGATTTGTAGAGTATCTGCACTTGCATCGAACAAAGAATTCCCCCACTTTTACAACCCAGTATCATTCGGAAATTTTTATTATTTCAAAAATATTTCTTCTTTGTAAAATTAAATGTTTGTTCATTTGTTTCCAAGTCAAAAGTATATAAATGGGGGCACAGATGTTATTTGATATCAGAGTTTGATAACACGAAATTGTCAAATCATTTATTTTCTTGAATATTTATTTTAGATTCTCCTGTGAAATTACAAAATTTTCCCCGGTGATTTTGTGAAACTGCTAAGAAACATCTTTTAGACATTTGATTTTTTCAGCCTATCTTAGAAAAATGTTTCCACGGGATATTTTCCCTTCAACCTCACCAAAAGCATTTTCACTTACATTTTCAATGAAAATGAAAACAGAAAGTATCAAACCATATAGACTCGATATATCTTGAACTCAGAACTTTGTTATATAATATGATAGCAAATCTCTTAAGCGGAGAAGCATTAGCAACCAATTAACCACCTGTGCTGATCATCATATCAAAACGAGGGTCAGTTTGTGTACCTGAACTGCAGATGAATAAACTCACTTCCATCCTGTATTATCTTCAGCCCAGGTGAAATCTTTATTTCTACCCAGCCATTGGGAGATGGTGTGGTGGCAAACCAAATTGATCAAAAAGTTAGACAAGACCACTTGAAGCCTTATTTGGTCACCGAATAGAGTAAGCGTTTTAATTTCATCAGGAATTTCATGAAAGAGCTGCAAGTTTCTTTCTCTTATCAAGATCATGACTTGGCTGACAATGGCATCTAGGATATTTCCCAGAAAAAACTCTTCTATTTTTAGCTGCAAAGTTCTGCAATATTAGCATTACATGTGAGAAGTTTGGAATACTAATTGTCTTTATACAAGTATTTACATAAATAAAATATTGCAGTGCTAAGTAGATAATGATGCCTTAAACATCAGTGATAAGTAGTGATGAAAGGAAAGCACAATCTTATACAGAGAGTCCATGTAGGGTTAGAGAGCAACAAGAGACACTCACCCTTCATCAATACTTCCAAAATCCGCATCCTCAATAATTGTCATAATTTGTCTCTCACAAGCATCACTAGTATCAAGAAATTGTTTCTGATTTTCTGAGACAGCTGTATTTTGCAGTAATTTTTGTGCAAAACGCAAACCATTTAAAGGATTCTTTATCTCTTGTAATA
>NW_021632526.1:0-43223 GCF_004799145.2 Neltuma alba
TAAGAAGCTTTCAATAGAACTTAGAACCACTAGGTTTGGATTTTTCTAAAATTAATTATGAATTTTCAACATTGAGTAAAAATTCTGGAATTTCTGTGTGAACAATACCCGTTGAGCAAAATTTCCAGATTTGATCTTCTTGAATCTAAGTCCATCTAAAGTGGTCCTAATTGATAAGAAATAGACCTTAGGGGTGGGAGATGGTGAGATTTATGTTAGAAAAGCTAGAAAGAAAGCTCTAAAACCAAGAAGAAGAGTTGAGGTTCAAGAGGGCTAGTCTTCAACATTATGTAATCTCTTGGTCCTAATAGATTGTATGATCAATATGGTTATGTTTAGGACCTTGGAACATCCAAGAAGATATTTATTGATGTTGACTAAAAGCTATTATGGTTGGGAAGTCAAAGGTGTTAAAGGAAGAAAAAAAGCAAGAGGAAAGCTTGGAGTACAAGGTAGTGAGCTTACCCCTTATGTGCTTGATGTGGTATGCTTATGTGTTGGTTTGTAATTGTTGATTGTATGATGTTGTGACATGATAATTGTTGCTAGAAATGCTAATTTTAATATGTTTTCATGGCCATGCTTTTTTATACGAAGCATAAAGCACTACAAAAAAACATGCTTTTAGCGACGGAATTTAGCGACGGAATTTTTTATTTAGCGACGGATTAGCGATGGAATTTGCGACGGAATTTTTCCATCACTAATTCCTTTATCGCTAATTGATTAGTGACGAATTAGCACTGGATATCGACAGAATTTTTTCGTCGCTAATCCGTTGCTAATTCTTGACAGAAATTTCCGTCGCAAATTAGTGACGGAAAAATTTTCTCTAATATCCGTTGCTAACTCAATTTTTTAAAAAATAAAATAAAATGCCACGTGGCACCTCTACCATTGCCATGTCATCACTGGGGACCACCTCCACGTGTCGCTACCACCTCACCTCCGCCTCTTGCCACGTGTGCGCCACGTGTCACCACCACATAATTCCCTTCTCAAAGTGACTTCTCCATGGCTTGAACCCAGGACCTCCTCCATGCACACGTGCGGCTTTACCAGTTGAGCTGCAATGAACCTGTTGACTTATTATGTAAATTAAATTTATATATTATATTATTTTACACAAACAATTATATATACATATATATTATTAAAAACAAAAAATATACTATATGATAATTTTAATCATAACTATTTTAATGAAAAAATATTTTTTTTAATATTTTTTTACTATTTTTTATAATGTTTTATTTTTAAAAAATTTTTAATATATTAATTTTATTTATTTCCAATGACACTAATTTTGAATTTTAAATCATAAATAATTTTTTATAAATATTTTTTAAATTTATTTTTTATTAACATTGATAAGATATACAATTTAATTATATATATATATATATTATGTATGTGTTTTATATATTTGAAGAAAATCATTTAGAATTAGTCAAAAAATCTTGTTATTCAAAAAATACTATACTATAATAAAATCTAATAAATTATTCTATATAAAAATTAAATGATTTAAATAGATTATGATAAACACTATTCTCCTACTTGTATATATATCCTATGTAATTTTTTCTTAAAATTTACGACGGAATTTGTGACGGAAACAAATCCGTTGCTAATTTCTGACAGAATTGCGACGGAATTTTCGTCGCTAATTTTTTTGATGGATCAGCGACGGAATTTTCTGACGAAAAAAGATTCCGTCACTAATTCCGTCACTAAATATTTATTGATGGATTTTCTGACGGATTAGCGACGGACAGAAATTCTGTCACTAATCCGTCGCTAATCTGTCGAAAAAATTAGTGACGGAATTTCCATCTCAATTTCGTCAGAAATTAGTGACGGAATTTGTTTTCGTCGCAAATTCTGCTGCTAATTTGTGATGGAATTTTTTTCCATCACAAATTCCGTCGCTAATCAGCAGTTTTTTTTGTAGTGAAGTATGATGGCATGTCACTAGTTAACTTAAGTTTATGAAAAAATACATACCATACATAGCATCCATCTTGCGTATGTATGTGGTAATGTTTGCTACTCAGATTCCTTCAAATCTCAACCCTCCCTAACCAACCATTTAGGTCAATCAACAATGGGCAAGAATGGCATGAGAAGCAAGGAGAAGAAAGTGGAGAATTATTGAATTTAATGCATGAGGCCTATGTTCAATGTATAATTCTCCATTTCCATTTTGTACATGTTTTATGAATGCCATCAATGCAATTTATGTGCTTAGAATGTTTATATCATGAATGAAGAGTATGAGTGTGAATAGGAAAGAGTAAACCCAAGTTATGTATGCCAAATTATAAAAAGAATCAAAGTAAGAAGTAGTTAAGGGATAAACGTAGGTCCTGGGACAGTGAGCTTGTAGCTCCAGTTTGACCTATCAAATGAATGAGTTAAGAGACCAGATTTGGAAGACTTAAAGTACACATCCCAAGCTTTTAAATGAGAGGTAGATCACCTCAATAGGATGTGTACGTAAGGAGATACGAATTTTCAAAGTTGAGGCACAGAATCTAAAAGTTCTAGAACATACTAAATGAACAGTAATCTTTATTGATTAAACTATACGAATTGGGCATACATAAGTTCAATTGGATTTTTTTTCTTAAATATTGTTGAAAGTGCTTTCTGTAGAATTTCAGCAGAACACCTCAATACAATTTTTTTAGAATTAGTGATGAATTTTTAAAGTTAAGCCTGTAATCTGGAATTTGAACAATGAATAGTAACCTGAGTAATTGTGTTGAAATTTTAAATCCACAGGCTTGTGTCGTGATCTGCTTAAACCATAATACTTACTAATGCGTACTATGAGGGGTTAAAAGAAGGACGTTTCAGTAGCAATGATCAAAGGAGAAGTAAAGGAGAATAATACGTGAAAAATGGAAGAAATTGAGTAGAAATGATGGATTGATAATAGAGAAGGGTAGAGAAGTCAAGAGAGACGAAGTTGAGAGAGATATGGGTGGAGAAATCGATCTGGAAGTGAAAAATAGCGGTCTTTGTTTTTAGTGTGTGATCTAGAATTTAAATGTAGCTTTTTGTCCTTTTGCCACGGTGCCCCATGATGTTTGCTATGGCGTACAGCCAAGGTGACACCATTTGAATTAATGAATTGTGCTCCTTATTAGATACGTTCACTGTGGCGAACAGAAGTGGGTGTCGCAGAGCACTAAGACAGAATCATTACTTCCTTGATTTCTTCAATCTTTAATCACCTATAATGGTCAAATTAAGTTCATAGTCATCTAATCTAGAGTATGATACATAAGAGCCGATGAATGAATAGAACCCAAGAATTATCACATAAAACAAACACAATCGACTTTTATACCCTTGATGCATAAAAACCTCTAACTTAACCCATATTACACAATTAAAAGCTATAAAAGCATAAGTTTGGACTAGAAAATATAAGTAGAATATGAGACTTATCAATCACCGAATCAAAATATTAACTATATAGTCTAAAAAGCCGACAACCAAATCAATTTTTATACCATTGGATTCGAAGTTCACATAACAATCATGTAACAACATCAAACCAAACAAAAATTGATAACATTGCTAAAAACATGTTTCAAGACTTAAAAAAATGATTACCCAAAAGCCTAAAAGCATCAAACACCATAGAAATCCATATAAGAGTGCTTTAGAGAAGAAAATAAGAAGAGAAAGTTGTGAAGACGATGATGGAAAGCAAAGCAAATGGTGAAAATGTCATTGACGACTATGGGGTGGTCTACAATAGTGGAAATTGACATGGATATGCCGAAAAACACCATAGGAACTTATTTAGGGAGAAGGGTAAAGGTTGTTGTCGCAGCATAAAGTGAAAAGTAAAGGAAAAATGTGAAACTGTAAAAAATGTTGAGGACCTGCCTAAGGCTTTTTAAATTACTTTTAATGTCAGTCGTCCCTTACAACTATTGTTGTTTCTACAAACAACAATGATTATATAAACAATCATTATTAAAAGTCAGGTAGGGACTTTTCAGCTTTATTTTTTAAAACACTATAAGACTTTTCATGATCGTTATTTGTATAACCATCATGAAAAATTAGAATTTATTTACAAAAATGCCACCATCTTTTTTTCACTATGGTTGCTTTTGTAACTAACATAAAATGGCGATGTAAGACACTTTTTTCCCAGTAGTGCTACTTGAGTTAACTTAAGATGGTTTCAAAGATAAGCTTTGTAACTTGAGTTAGCCTTAATGACTTGAGGTTAAGCTACTTTTAAGTGTGAATAAGGATAACTCAACTTAGGTTAAACAATGTTGACTTCAGATGTATATATATGCCTAAAGTCCAAACTTGAGGTTAGTTACTTGCGACTTGAGATTACAAACTGAATGTAATGTTTCACTTAGGTTAAGTACATTTAAATAACTTGACAATACTGACTTGAGTTGAGATCCAACTTAATTGGAATTAGAAGACAAGATAGACAATCTTTGCATATAAGTTTTAGTTACCACTCAAATACCACTAGGTAAGAGTGACTTGAGTTATCAAGACTCTTGAGTTGGGTTAATAGCATATGACATTAAGAACACACACGCATGTAATTATTGATCTAACAATCTTATGATAACCTTGGTATTGAGATGAAATTAGCATTTTAAAAGTTGGACTGGACATTGAATTGGAGAGGCTAATGAGTCACAGTTAAAATGGTTGAATTGGTTAGACCGTTTAGTTGAACCGGTAACATAATAATTAGATTAATATTTAATAAGTAATATGTATACACATATGATTGTTATATATAATAAATTTAATTAATTTAATTATCAACCTAATAATATCATAATACAAAAAGAATCTAAAATATAAAAATAAAGATATACTAAAAAATTGCTCCTATTTTGTTATGATGATTATGTCTATTTTATGTTTAAGATAATATAAATTTTTAAGGGTTAAGGTGCAATTTTAATAACTAAGTTTACACTAACGGGTATTAAGCACCATAAAGTATTTTGAATGCAATAATATACATGAGGTTGTCAAAAAGGGCAAAAATAACAATGTCGTTAATGTCTGTACCACAAAGTCAGTTTTAAATTACATTTTTAACGATGAGGTTAACATTAATGGGTATTGGGTACTATAAAATTTATTTGGATACAAAAATATACATGAACTTTCTAAAATGGGAAAAATAAAAAGATTCATCGACTCCTATAAATATTTGTTAACTTGATTCTTCTCGATCCCACTACATGCTATGTTTTCTCTCTCCTCATTTCTACTTTCAAGTCCATCTATCTTTCTCTCATCACAGTCAATTCACTCTCGCTTTGCCATGTTGTTTTCTTAGCCTCCAAGCCTTTTATATGTATTTACCCATTTCTCAACGTCACGCCACTTTCTCTCTCTCTCTCAGCTCTCTCTCTCTCATGCATACACATTCATTTTTCAAGGTCTTGCTATATGGCAGTGAGGCAAGATGGAGCTAATAGTATTTGGGTAGAAAGAAATGAGCCTCATATCTTAGAAAGGAAAGACATCATCTTGGGTAAATACATATAAAAGTCTTGGAGGTTGAGAAAATGACATGATAGAGAGAGTACCTGTGTTGATCATGATGGAAAAAAGATGGATCAATGCAGAAGTGAGAATGGGTAGAGAGAAAACATGGCATTTGGTAGGTCCCAAATGAATAAAGTTAATAGAGATTTATGGGAGTTGATGAATTTTTCTTAGTTCCCATCTTAGAAAGTTCATGTATATTTTTATACTCAAGAAAACTTGATGGTGTCTAGTGTGCATTAGTGTTAACTTTGTGGTTAAAAATACACCTTAAAAACTGACTTTGTGGGCCATACTAATAGACATTTACCCTAAACCAATCGTCTTGGTATTTTTGCCCTCTTGTGACAAGTTCATGTATATTTTTACACCTAAAAAATGTATGGTGTTCAGTACCCCATGGTTCAAACTTAGTTCTTAAAATTGTACCTTAACCCAATTTTTAATAAATTAATTTATAATTTAACCCCAGTAAAAGATAAACAATAACTATTATTAAAATTGTAATACAAAACACAACCTATTTTACTCAAAAAAATTATTCACTGAAAAAACATACAAGCTATGTTTTAATGTGATTCATGATCTTCAAAGTAGAAAAGGTGTTATATATGATTTGACAAACTTATTACAAAGAAAGGGAGAATGTGTAAATTAAATAGAAAAAGTAATGTTTTGATTTTTAATCCCTATGAAACTATTCCTTATCTCTTCAATGTATATCTGTAGTTCATATCTTGAGGCCATTCTCTCATTTACCCATTGGATAATAATTCTAGACACTGTAAGACTATTACACTTTAACAATTTAGAACCATAACTATAGTTTTTGTAGCCTTCAAGATTTGGTCTTGTAACGCCTCACTTTATTATCTACTTTTACATCAAGTGAGAGTTTTTGGGTCCATTCAACAAGGTATTAAGTTGAAAAATTTTGAATTTTTAAATTTAATTTCTTGGTTTACTATTCATTGTAACCCTAATTTTAGCTAAACTTTGAAAAATTATAACTAATTCTAGAAAAAATTGAAACTATATGATTTCAAGTCCTACTTAAAGCTTGCAATGAGCTCTTTAATGAAGAATACCTTCAAAGTATGATCTTAACTCATGTACGCTTAGTTTCAACTTTAAAGTTTACTGCTCACTTGGTAAGTTTTCCAATTTTTCAAAATTTATGCCTAATTTTGAAAAGGCATAATTCTTGTACAAAACTCTAAATTTTATAAAATATCACTCATTTTAAAGCTAAAAATATGATCTAGTGATTTGTCAAGTTTCCTATCCAAACTCCTTCATTTGCTTAAAATTTTGCATAGTCAAACTTTGCCCTTAATTAGGTCAATTTTCATCCTTTTTATGCATAACTAGCCAAAACATAACCATAGCCATTCAACAAGGTATTAAGTTGGAAAATTTTGAATTTTTAAATTTAATTTCTTGGTTTACTATTCATTGTAACCCTAATTTTAGCTAAACTTTGAAAAATTATAACTAATTCTAGAAAAAATTGAAACTATATGATTTCAAGTCCTACTTAAAGCTTGCAATGAGCTCTTTAATGAAGAATACCTTCAAAGTATGATCTTAACTCATGTACGCTCAGTTTCAACTTTAAAGTTTACTACTCACTTGGTAAGTTTTCCAATTTTTCAGAATTTATGCCTAATTTTGAAAAGGCATAATTCTTGTACAAAACTCTAAATTTTATGAAATATCACTCATTTTAAAGCTAAAAATATGATCTAGTGATTTGTCAAGTTTCCTATCCAAACTCCTTCATTTGCTTAAAATTTTGCATAGTCAAACTTTGCCCTTAATTAGGTCAATTTTCATCCTTTTTATGCATAACTAGCCAAAACATAACCATAGCCATTCAAACATGTTCTAGCCATATTTTGCAGCATTTAACAAGTAATTTCACATAGTTTACATCCCTCAAAATTCATACAAAATATCAATCCATAAATATTACAATACTTGTATATAAAGTTCTTTATAAATTCCATAACATTTTTCTTCATGTAGACAAGACTTCCTTGCCCTTGGCAATACCACTTGCAAGCCTTATTAGTGTTATTTAGACATAGAGAGGAATGTGATTTCATTAAAATCTCAGTAGCAAAGGAATTACAACAATAATGTTAAAAAAGCAAGGTATATTACAATCAAGTTCACAAACATCCACTTGTTTCTATGCCATGCAAAAATAATTTTGTTAGATTTAAGTGTTTTGATGATAACAAGTTAAGTTGCTAAGTAATTCTGATAACCTGTTAAATTGATCAATAACATAATCTGCTTTTGTTGTTAGGTATTTGGCCTTGAATTTGATCAATAATGTGTTAGATAAATCAAAGTTTATAAGTTGATCGATAAATTTATCGATCGTTATTAACTCTGTTTTATGTAGAAGTTTGTAGTAAATTATCGATCAATTAATTGATAATATAGTGATCAAGTACCTGTAAAAAAAGTCATAAAACTGGGGTAAAATATATGAAAGCATTTATCGATCACCAGATCGATAAAGCTGTTATCGATGAAAGCTAAAATAAATGGTAAAGTCTTTAAATATGCTTTATACTCTGATCATTTTGTTATTTATCAATCATTTAATCAACCAGACTTTTATCAATAACCTGTTCGAACATTATATGTTAATTAACTTCTGATTAATCGATAAAGTGTTCTATCAAAACTTTCGCTCAAGGCCTTTTTATCAATCAATTTATTGATCAAATGATCGATCATCATCACCTTCATTGAATATATTTGTTTTGAGCCATTTTCAGATCACCTAATCGGTCATTCATTTATCGATAAAATGATCGATCATCCAGTCATCTAAAACTTCTATTTTCACATAACATGATTAATCAAAGTATTTTCCTAGTCTTTTCTGAAATAAGAATTTAATGATTATTTATCGATAACTGAATCAATTATTCATTAATCGATCATTTATTTGATCATCATATATTTGGTAATTTCACTGTGAAAATCTCTTTGAAACTTTTTATCAATCATTTCTCCTATCAACTGTTTATCGATAGAGTATTTGATCAACACCCTTTGGAAATACATTTATCTTATACTTAGCTTTATTGATAATATGATCGATAAAACATTTTTTGATAAGTTGTTCGATCATTGAACTGGTTCATTTAATAACAATAGTACACGATGTTTTTCAAAATCTTCCATCTCTTTATCTTCAAACTTTTCTCAGCCTTCCTGTTAAACTTAACTCTCTTTTCAAAGGATTCGAAGCCAAAGATAACTTTAAGATTTTATTCCTGCATAATCTTTTTAGAAGTCACTGTATTCATTTTTTTCCATTTATCGATCAACTGGTTGATCATCTGTTGATCCACAAGCTTATCGACAAATATATATATTTGATTCAAGCCTTTTTCCTTATATTTAATCAATAATTTGATCGATGAACCAGTCATCGATCAAGACATCAATCAAGTAAGTTCAGATTATATTTGAAGGAACTAATGATTGATTCTATGCTTTCCAAATTGTTGTATCAATATCAATGATCATTAGTTATTCTATTATCCTCACAAATTTCCTTCAAGAAGAAGACTTACTTGTTTCAAAGGCTGTTACAGATTACGAAGCTTAACGGTTATTTAGTAGCCTTTAAACTACCATGTTAGAAGCATTAATGGTGAACTACCATTGTAACTGCCGAAGTAACCGATCTTTCCAACTGCTAGAAGCTCTTTAGTCTAATGGTTAATTAAACTTCTCTAACTATAAAAGGCATGAAGGGCATTGAATGAAGTATTGAATACAGGAGCTGTCATCTGTTGAAATATTTAATGCTACATTCAATACTTTGTTTTTCACTGAGCTTCAGTGTTTAATATTTATTTATTTTGCAAGAGAGTTTGATATACCTTTCTTTACTTATTTTTTGAGAGTAACTCAAGAATGTGGACTCTTGAGGGGATTATAACCTTACGGGTAGTAAGGGGAAGTGATTGAGGAAATCAATTATTGTACTAAGGCACCAAGAGCCCGTTGAATCTTGAGAACATAGCGAAAATCTTAGAAGTGTTCTAAGGATTGGACGTAGGTCAAGTGGTTGAGACCAAACCAATATAAATCCTGTATCTTCGTTCTGTAGTGAAATCTTTCGAACTTAATCTCCTATGTTTTATTTACTCTTAATTTCCTTTGTTTTATTTACTTCAATAGTTCATTACGTTAAAAATTTTATAACTCACCCAATTCACCCCCTCTTGGGTAAAGCTGCCACAAACAAATTTCAAGTCATTCATGAAACATCCTACCTTTAACCCCTCAGAGTGCGCATTAGTAAGCGTTATAGTTCAAGTAGGTCAACATACAAGCCCGTGGATTAAAAATTTTCAACATAATTACTCGGGTCATTATTCATTGTTTAAATTCATATTTCATGTCCAATTTTGAAAAATCATAACTAATTCCATAAAAATCGCATCTCTTTGTGTACACATCTAATTGAGGCGATCTACCTCTTATTTTAAAGCTTGGGATGTGTACTATGAATCTACCAAATTTTATGGCTTAACTCATTCATTTGATAGGTCAAACTAGAGCTACAAACTCACTACTCCATGACCTACGTTTTATCTCTTAACCTCCTTTTTACTTTAATTCTTTCTATTTCTCTGGCATACATAAATTGGGTTTACACTTTCCCAATCATCCTCATACATTTTTATTCATCCCATAAACATTGTAATTAAATACATGGTATCATTGGTATCCATAACATAAATTACATAATAGGAGAATTATACATTGAATAATAACATCATTCATTAACATCAATAATTCTCCACTTTCTTCTCCTTGCCTCTCATGCCATTATTGTGCACCATTGATTGATCTAAATGGTTGGTTAGGGAGGGGTGAGATTCGAGAGAATCTCAGTAGCAAACACTACCCATAAGCATGCAAGACACAATGCACATGCATGACAGGTTATAACATTAACACATGAATGCCATGGAAAGTAAGCTAAAGCATTTCATGCTTCCATAACATATTGCCAAGGCAAAACATAACATAAACTTGCAAACATAACTTTGTAAATATTTCATCATAGCTTAGTCACATCATGGCAGCACAACCACATCATGCAAGCATACATATCAAGCACACAATATAGGTAAGTTTACTACTCTGTAACATAGCTTTCCTCTTGCTTTTCCTTTGATTCCCTTGTCTTTCCAACCCTATGGATTTTCAGTCAACACCATTAAACATCCTCTTGGATGTTCTAAGTTCCTGAACACATCAATACATGATGCAAAACAATTATTAGAATCAAGTCATCAACTTATCTCTATTTGATTCTTTCTTGAACATACTTGAACTCTAACTTTTGAGTTTCAACTCCAACCTTTCTAAAATTATTTCCACATGCAATTCCCACATAATTTTCAATGTAGAATCCATTTCCAAGATCAAAACAATCAAAATCCAATTCTAACCATTTAGAACAGTCAAGACTGAAAAGAATCACAAACTAAGGGAAAGTTGGATTTCTTGCAAAATCAACACAGAACCACTTGATTCTTGTTGTTTCCAAGCCTCTAAACATGCTTTTAACATTCATATCATCTTCTCCTATTCTAATCAATTTCGTGCAGCACCTCCCCCATAGGATTTCAATCATAAAAAATCCAATCAAACCAACCACCAGCTCAAAAATAACAAGGGAGGTAGAAACTACATCAAAAATGGCACACATACCTTGTTTTAGAGCTTGATTTGGCTTGGGATCACTTGGCCTTTCTTTCTCCCTCTTCTTTCTCTCTCTAGATTCTATTTTGCAAGAGCTTCCCCATAGGTTCCTTGTGCTTGGACGAAATGAGACGGAGGGGAGGGGTATTTATAGAAAACAAGACCGAATCTCGGCTGTTGATCTTAAAAATACGTGGCTTGATCTGGACCGTCCATTTTCTCTTTTTTTATCTTGTGATGACACGTGTCCTATGACATCATGCTTACCTCATCTTGATGACATCATGCTTACATCATCAAGCCACATGTCTTTAATCCAATCGCACACATGTCTTGCATTCAACCATACACGTAATACCTTCTTTTCCCATATAACTGTACACTTGTCTCTTCCATATTCCTTCATCATTTTGGCATCAAAATAGGGAAGAAACTAATATAAAATTCGTGCAAAATATAGCCCTTAGGCATTCCTCTACCTATTTTGCCATTTTGCACCGTAGAGGGTACTTTTTTGAGTCTTGACTTACCCGGTACCACTGGGACATGTTTTGGCACCATTTTCTCATCTTAATTAAGTAAATATATGGCGCCATCTTAGAGGAGCATAGATAAAAATAATTAGCTCTACTGACAGGCTATTTAATCTTACTGAGTCACGGAGTAAAGATTTCACTATAACGGGTAGACAAAGGACTGTCTAAAATATTCCAGTACTGCATTCTGATTTTTATACTGTCCATAAATATCTTCTGCTGACTCAGCGTGATGACTCGTAGGTGTCATGATTGTATTTGGTGACTTAGTATGCTGACTCAGCGGTGTCATGATTGCATTTGGTGACTCAGCATGCTGACTCAACGCCGTCATGATGGTCTTTAGATATTTTCCTTCTCCTTTTCCCAGAATATTATTAAATAATACTTAATTAGGGTTACCTTCTCTGAATTCTTTCTATCAGCTCGTAACTCCGTTGATCTGTCTCTGGGTTTCATTCTTTCCCTTTCATCACAAGAAATTCCTTTAATTTTTCTCGGGTCAAGAGTCAAACTCTAGACAGCTATTTTGACTTTCCCCGGATAGGGTATAAATAGGCTTTAAATTTAATTAAAGCTAACCTCATTAGTTTCTGGGGACAGAATTAATTTTACAATCTGTGTAAATTCCTCAACTATTGTTTCCCAATTTTTCCTGATTATTTGAGGCCGTCTCATGGCTTAAATAATTCAATTTAAGTTACTATTTCAAATTGCTCAAAACCCTGGAATGACTTCAGGGTATTTCCGTCATTTCTAGCCTTATATTAGTTTTGGGATCCTATTCCCATTTTTCTGGAATTTTTCTAAGTCATTTAGGCCCTTTTTGCTAACTCTGAGCATTGGCTGACCAGAACTTTTATTATTTACAATTAGGTCCCTACTTGGCCTAGGAATCTTTTCTTTGCAATTTGGTCCCTCCTTAGGCCTAACCTTTAGAACCATCTCTTGCAAGTTTCTGGCATAACCTCTAGCCCTTAGTCACTTCTAGTTCCTTATTTTTCGGTCTCTGAACATTATTGTTTTACACATTTGCCCTTAGAAAATCTCTTTTTCCTTCCAAGGAATCTCTGGGACTTTCGTTGCATTGGACTTAGCAATCATTCTTTCCTTGTGCTATTACTTGTATCTATGAACCAAAATTTGGGATGTTACAATTCAAGATCTACATATTAATGCATTTTACCAAGGCATATAATGCAACCAATCAACACATCATCATCAAACATATTTAAATATAATATGACATACATTCTACGAATCACACTATATAACAACCAAGCAAGTTAACATTAAAATTGTAAATTCTATGCTTACCTCTTTGAGCTTAATTCACATGGCCTCTTCTCTTAATCCTTGAGGCTTAAATTGATCACTAAAATGACCTATGAAACAACAAGAATAATTGTATTCCAAATCAATAATGCTATTCATTACATAATTCTTTCTAAAACCCTACCCCTTTTTCTATTAATTTAGGGTTTTAGTATCATCAATTTTTTCATAACTCCCATAGGTTTTTCCTTCACAATTTTTCATGTGGAATCCATTTTTGAACTTAGATTCATCAAAATCCAATTCTTCCTATCACTTATCCTCTTGGCTGAATAGGGTACCTTAGGGTTCAAAATTTTATTTTCAATTTTAATTCTACCAAACACATGTTCTTCACATATCCTTACACAAAATCACCTTCTAAATACATTGAAAGCATTAAAAGAACAAAAATCAAACCCCAAGGTAGTATTCCTCATTTGGCTGAACACTCCCCTTTTCATGCACACGTTGATATCTTTCAAATAACAAGGTTTAAGCACTATCCAACAATCATTTCCTATCCTTTAAACCATATAACAACTTAATATTAATCATAATTCATCAATATCATTTTGTTCAACACCAATCCCTTAGTGTTTTCAATTACTAAACTCTACTAAAATCAAGTTTAAAACCATCAAACCACAGAGAATCAAGCACTAGATAGGATAATCAACCTTTTACCTTGATTAAACACTTAATTCACCTTGATTTTAGCTTGTTCTTTGTCTCCCCTTTCTCTTCCTCAAAAGGCCAAACTCCTCTACCTCAAATGCTCTAGTTTTGGCTAAAAGAAAGGTGAAAGAAATGGAAAGGAAGTGATATATATAGACCTTGACCAGCTTGCCATGTGTTAGTGGTAGTTTCACCTAAGAGGGGGTGAATTAGGTAAGTTATAAAAATTTTAACGTATTGAAACAGTGCTGTAAATAAAATAGAGAAGGTTGAGTAAGAAGGATTTCACCGCAAAGCGAAGACGTAAGATTTATACTGGTTCAGTTTCAACCACTTGACCTACGTCCAATCCTTAGAGCACCTCTGAGATTTCCACTATGATCCAAGACTAAACAGGCTCTTGGCACCTTAGTACAAGAATTGATTTATCAATCATTCCCCCTTACTACTCGTAAGGTTACAATCCCTCTCAAGAGTCCACACTTTTGAGTTACTCATAGAAAATAAGTAAAGTAGATGTATCAATCTCTCTCACAGAGTAAATGAGTAATAAACACTGAAGCTATAAGCTTTACTACAATTAGAGTAACTAAGAAATAAAACCTTTATCAGGTTTAGGATCGAATTTACCAAGATTTTCTTTGTTGTTGTTATGAATGTAGCACTTACTCCCAACGATCTTTAGATGAGCCAGGTTAGGCTTCCTTCCTTTGTACAGTTCATATGGAGTTTTCCCGAGCAATATTCTAATGTAGGCTCTGTTAGAAATGTAGCAAGCCGTGCTTATTGCTTCAGCCCAGAACACTTGAGAAATCCCTTTTTCATTCAACATTACTCTTGCTATTTCTATTAGCACTCTATTTTTTCTTTCCACAACTCTATTTTGTTAAGGAGTTTTTGGTGCTGAGAAGTTGTGGTCAATTCCATGCTCGTCACAGTAGTCTGTGAATTCGTTGTTCTCGAATTCTCCTCCATGATCAGTCCTGATTGACACAGTAGAAATACCTTTCTCATTTTGGACCTTTTTGTTAAAAAATATGATAAATGCACTAAATGTCTCATCTTTAGAGGAAAGAAACAGAGTCTAAGTGAATCTCGAATAGTCGTCAACTATCACAAGAGTATATAAGTTTCTACCGAAACTTTTGACTCTAGACGAACTAACTAAATCCAAGTGAAGCATTTAGAGTGATCTTTCAATTGAGACTATCTTCTTTGATTTACGCGAGGACTTTGTTTGTTTGCCCTTCTGACAAGCATCACAAACAACATCATTTCAAATTGAATTTTGGGAAAACCAACAACTAAATTCCTTTTTGTTAATTTTAAAAGTTGATTCATATTAACACGAGCAAGATGTTTATGCCAAAGCCAACTTTCTTCATTTTTGCTAACAAAGCAGTTTTTAGAAAGTTTTGAGTCAATTTGAATAGTATAGTAGTTATCGTCTATTGGAGCTCTCAACTTTACATTTAATTTTTCCTTTTTTAGTGGCAAGTCATCTTTGCTTATGACTAGACATTCTTCTGAATCGAAGATCATCTAATTGTTCTTGTCAGTACTCTAACTGACGCTAAGAAGGTTGTGACATAGACCTTTTACGTAGTAGACCTCTTCAACCTTCATCCCTTTATCCCTTCCTATTTCTCCGATTCCAGCTATTCTTCTGGATTGATTTTCACCGAAGCTTACTTTGCCTCCTTCTTTTGGTTTGAGTGACGAGAACTTCTCAGTGTCACTCATCATGTGTCTAGAGCATCCACTATCAATGTACCACTTGTTTGTCCTGGATGCTTTGAGACATACCTACAACAGAACAATCATTTTTTACGTACCCATACTTTCTTTGGTCCTTTTTGGTTAGTATAGTTTATCCTAGGTACATAAGTACGTTTGGATACCCATTTTAATGTCCTGTAAGTCCCTTTCTTCTTGTAATGACAAGAAGAGGTTGTATGGCCTTTACGATTGCAATAAGAACATAATGCAAAATGATTAGAGGAGTGAGCTGTATTTCTAAAAAATGTAAGATATGACCGACCATGACTTTTCTTCTTTCCTTTCCTCTTATCTTAAGTAGGATCATATCCTATTCCTGTTTTATCCATTGAGCACCATTAGGCTCCTAGAATTACTTTGAGCATTTCACTGCACCTAGTGAATTTTTCCAAGGTTTTTGTGAGCTCCTCAACTTTCGTTTTGTTTTGCTCACATTTTATGCATACTAGAAGTGTGATGTCTGTTTGCTTTGCTTACTATTCCTCTAAAAGCTTTATCTTTTTCTTGAAGCTTACTAACTCCTTTGCAATTCTTACTTATTCTGAATGTAATGCATTGTATTTCATCATAAGAGGGTTTAGAAGTGGTTACCTCATTTGTCTCTAAATCTTCATCCTCTTAGGCCATGAGACAGATGTTAGCTATTTCTTCATCATCGCTCTCTTCTTCCTCTGAGGAACTGTCTCCCCAGATTGACGTCACAAAGGCCTTCTTCTTTCTGAACTGCTCTTTCTTCTTCTCTTTATCGTTCATCTTGGACAGTTGAGGACACTCTGCTTTGATGTGTTTGGCTTTTTGCATTCAGAGCAGATGATTGGATCCTTGGGCTTATTTTGAGACATAAAGGCTTTACGTTTTGATTGAAACTGGCTTTTGACTTTGTTTCTATAGAAATTTTTGAATCTTCTGACTATAAGACCTATTTTATCATCCTCCAGGTCTTCTTCGTCGTCATCTTCAATTTCTTGAGTTTTAAGAGCTATGCCTTTATGACTTTTCTTGTTCATCTCCTTTTTGTATTTCTGTTTGCTCTCATACTCTACTAGACTTCTGAATAGTGCTGCAACAGAGTTGATTGATTCTCCCTTCATTTCCTCAATGGCCATTACTTTCAGCTCCCATTCTTTCGTGAGACCACTTAGAATTTTCCTCAATTGATCTTCTTGACTGTACTTCTTGCCAAGTACAGTGAGATGATTGATAAGATGTGAAAATCTAACTTCCACATCTCGGATGCTCTCTCCATCCTTCATCCTGAACAATTCAAATTCTATGGTGAGAGTATTGATTCTACTCTGTTTCACACTGGTTGTTCCCTCATGGGCAATCTCCAATGCCTCCCATATTTCCTTTACATTTTCCATATTTGAAACACAAAAATATTCTTTTTGGCTCAAGGCACAAGTCAGCATGTTGATAGCTTTGTTGTTCAACGTTACCAGCCTCTTATCTTCTTCATCGAACTCCTTAGGACTTTTATGAACTTGTTGACCTTCTACAATTTTTATTGGAATATAGTTGCTATGCTCGATCACATCCCATAATTCATATTTAGTAGCTTTGATGAAGATTTTCATCCTCATCTTTCAGAAGGTGTAGTTCTCTCCGTTGAAGCGAGGTGGCTTTGATGTTGAACATTCTTTGGGTGTCACACTATCTCTAAAACTTGCTATAGGATCTCTCTTCAGATTGTTAAATCTTTACTGAAGAGACTTGATTTGATACAAAATGTTAGTGGCAGTTTCACCCAAGAGGGGGGTGAATTGGGTGAGTTATAAAAGTTTTAACGTATTAAAGCAGTGCTATAAATAAAACAGAGAAGGTTGAGTCAGAAGGATTTCACCGCAAAGCAAAGACACAAGATTTATACTGGTTTAGTCTTAACCACTTGATCTACATCCAGTTCTTAGAACACCTATGAGATTTCCACTATGATCCAACATTAAACGGGCTCTTGGCGCCTCAGTATAGGAATTGTTTTCTCAGTCATTCCCCCTTACTACTCGTAAGGTTACAATCCTTCTCAAGAATCCACATTCTTGAGTTACTCACAGAAATGAGTAAAGTAGATGCATCAATCTCAAAGAGTAAATGAGTAATAAACACTAAAGCTTGGTAAAAAATAGAGTATTGAATGCAATAGTAAATATTTTAACAGAAGGTAGCTCACGTATTCAATACTTCATTCAATACCCTCGCCCTTTTATAGATGGAGAGGTTTGATTAACCATTAGACTGAAGATCTTCTAGCTATTATATGTTCGGTTGCGTGTGTTCCGTAGTTGCAACGGTAGTTTGCCATTAATGTTTCTGACATGGTAGGTTACAGGCTACTAGATATGACCGTTGAGCTTGCTTTGTAATCTATAACAATACTTGAAACAAGTTAGTTCTCTTTCAGAAGGAAACTTGTAAAGATAACTGACCAAATGATGATCTTTGATATTTATATTACATTTAGAAATACAATGAATCAATCATTAGATACTTTAAATGTAACTTGTATATACTTGATCAAAGTCCTGATCGATAAGTAGTTGATTGATCAAGTTTTTGATTAAATACAGGGAGAACTTTAGTCACGCATATGTACTTTTATCGATAAGCTTATGGATTAATAGATGATCGAATAAGTGATCGATAAACAATAAGAAATGAATACAGTGACTTCAAATGTGATATTTCAAAATTAAAGCTTTTAAATTCACCTATGCCTTTGAATCCTTTCAAAGAGAATTATGTGTAAAAGGAAGGCTAAGAAAAGCTTAAAGATAAAGATATGAGAGATTTTGAAATCATCGTGAAAACATCGTTATGAAATGAACTTCTATAATGATCGAACAAGTAATCAAAAATTGTTTAATCGATTATGTTATCGATAAAGCTAAGTATAAGGAAAATGGATTTTGAATCAAGATTGATCGAACACTTTATCGATAAATGAATAATAGGAAAACTGATGGGTAAAAGGTCAAGGAAAGTTTTTCACATCAAAATCAATGAGTGTAAAATGTTCAAGTAGTTGATCGATTAAAGATTGATCAATCATGTGATCGATAAAGTAGCATTGGAAAAACTTAGTTTAAAAAGCCAGAAAAGTGTTTGATCGATCGTGTTATGTGAAAACAGAAGTTTCAGAAGATTGGATGATCGATCATTTCATCAATAAATCAATGATCGATTAGGTGATCCAAAAATGACTTAAACCAGTTTAGTGCAGTGATATGGTGATGATCGATCAGTTGATCGATAAAGCATTGATCGATCAAGTGATTGATCAAAGATCCTGAGAACACACTTGGACAGAATATCAATAATCCATTAAGTTATTATGCAATGATAGAATAGGTTATCCATAAATCTTTGATCGATAAAGTGATCGACAAATGGTGAATGAAACATAATATAACTTAAGTGGAAGAGCTTTACCATTTATCTGTCCTCTCATCGATAACTTATTGATCAATCAGGTGATCGATAAAAGCTTACCAAAATTATGTTCCTTCATCTGTCAGGTGATCGATCATCAAATTATCGATCAATTGATTGATAATTTTCTGCTCACTTCTATGCTAAACAGTGTTAACCTTGATCGATAAATTGATCGATTAACACATAGAATCAGATTTGTCTAGCAAGTTATCGATTAACTTTACTGTTAAGTTACCTTTATATACTGAAACATTTTATCTGTCAAGTGATTGATTAACCTTTGATTGATCAGATGATCGATTAACTTACTAAACCAAAAACTTCTAAATTTGTTATCATCAAAACCTTAAATCGAACATTCTCCCCCTTTTTGATGATGACAAAACATAAGTGTAAGATTAATCAAATTTTAGCCATTGATTTTTATCACGTAACACTTGTTCAAATCTCCTTCCTTCCCCCTTGATTTGGCGCCATATGTTAGCTTAGTTGTTCTCCACATTTAATGCAAATGCCAACTTATGGGACACATAAGCTACCACATGTAAAAATCTACAAATTTTATTCAAAAAACCAATCTTCCAATTCTATCCTTTAACAAATTGTATTATTCCATCTATCCTCAATCCACACATCTGGCACCATTCAAGTCAGAAAAATGGGGGAAAATTTGACTCTACCAACCTTAAGGTTAAATTCCATCTATCCTCAATCCACACATCTGGCATCATTGTATAATTTCACCTAATTAGTTAAATTTTTCTCTGATCCTATTAAATTTACCATCTCTAAAAATTTATTTCCTTGCACCAATAGCTTCCTCTTAATGAGAAATGATTTCCCAAATTTTTTCAGATTTTATTTTGAGCTATAACACTTCTAATTGAATTTTTTCTGAAATCAGCCCTTTAGTGATAAAATTTTTAGCTTTAAATAATTTAAACGTAACCTCCACATCTCTGGGGGTTGGAAATAATTTTAAAATTTATAATAATCCTTCAAATAATTTTTCTAAATTTTTTATGAATTATTGAGGCTCCTATATATTTTAAATAATTCAATTTGACCAATTTCCCTTTAATTAGCCAAAATTCCAAGAAAATACAGAAAATTATAAAATAAATTATTTTAATCCCATTTTCATCTTTCAGGCCTCAAATATTGTTCTATACCCTTTAATCTATTTTTCATGATTTTGAGAAAATTTCTAGGATTTTTTAGGTCAGTTCAAAACCCTAAATAGATGTAGAGATCCCTAAGGGATGATAAACTAAGAGGGATAAGGAATTTAATGATAGTGAACGAAGAATAAACTATGAGTTAAATACCTGACTCTGATACAACACCAAAAGATGATAAAATATTTGCTATGTAAGGTGATCAGCATATAAGGATTAATATCTAACCATAAAGGGTGAATGGTTAAGAGGTAAAGAAAGTTAATGTTAGGTAAGATTCCTCTTGAGGATAGAGTTGGATGGAGATAGATGAGAATGTAATAGTTAAATGTTGCATTGGGAACTGAATTATAATGAAAGATGAGAAAATTCCCAATAATACCTAAAATTTGATGATATTAAGACAATTTGATAATGCTAGACACTATATGGTACTCTTTTGTGTCCCTAAGGTGCTTAAGAGTATACAACCACAGTACCTAGGCTAGTGCGTAACCTAAGGGATGAAATCCCTACTCATGAATGCCACAACCAATAGAATTAAGTAATGTTAGTGGAGAGGCTCCCTTTAATAAGGATATGGTAATTGAGGAGTATACCCTCGTAGAGATTAAATATAAGAAAGGCCTTGGCCACTAAGTACCTCTCTTATGAGAAAATTATTTAAGGATTTATTCAAATTTATAAAATTGATTTTAGGACCTGAAAGTACAGGAATTAATTTTAGAGAATTTATTTCCAAAGTCTTACCGATAAGGTCCTATTTCGGAGAAAATTCAAAATAAATAGTGAGAGGTGGAGATAAATCCTAAAACTTTTTAGATTGCTTTACTATATTAAAATAGGATTTTTATGGAGAAAAATGTGATTTTGGAGGTCTAAAATAATTATGAAAAGTTACAAGTGAATAGTAACTAATAAACTTCATTTTTGTTTGGAATTGATATTTTGTGATTGGGCCACTTTTCTTGATCATTCCATATCAGAATTGGGCTTATTTTGGGCCAAGAAAAGTCTAAAATTTCATGCAAAACAGTTGGTCCATAATTAGAGAGGTTTAAGCCCAATTTCAATCAAAATATCCATCGAATATTTTGGATAAGGACACTTGGCATGATCAGCAACTTGGAGACACTTAATGGCAGCCACTTGGCCTTTTAGGTGGCAGCATATCACGCCACTTTGAGGGGGAGGAGGTCAGAAAATTTTTCTATAAATACGCCCCTAAAACACTTGAAATTCGGTGGAAATTGGAAACTTAAGGGAGGTACTGCCAAATTGAATTGACCTTGAGAGAGAGCCTTTAACTGTGCAATTGAAGGGGGACACATCAAGCTTTGATCAAGGATTAATTGAGGTAAGTTTGAGCTTGATTTTAGTTAATTTTAAAGCTTATTTCAAGTGAAAATTTGTGACAATATTCTAAGGTTTCATGCTGCCAAATTTTTAGCTGAATTGAATATGCATTAGGGAAGGATAGAAACCATGAATATAAGCTTGGAATTACATGTTTAATTGATGTTTGGATTGAATTTTGGAAGAAATCAACATAAGGTTTATGTAACACCTATTTGGTCACTATGATATCTTGGGGTAGGAGTTTGTTTCAATGAGATTTGATGATTCCAATGAGTTTAAAACATGTTTTTGTGTAGGGAAACACCAAGGGAAAGTGTTTAAAATCATTAGAATCAAAAATAAAATTTTTAAAATTTATACTACCCTATTCAGCCAAGTCAAAATGGAAGGGAAGGAGTGTGATTTTGTTGAATCTAATTTCATATTTGGATTCTACATGAAAAATTGTGTAGGAACGAACCAAGATTTTGATGGAAACAAAGAGGAATTAATTATGTCAAAAATCAAGGAAAAAAGGGTTTAATTGAGCTTAGTGTCAGGCATTAGTGTTGATGCTTTAATTGTTAGTAATTTGGGATGTGTTTATACTTGGATTGATAGGCATTGTGCAAGAGAACAAAGAGGAAGCCAAAGAAGACAAGGAGGCCGAAATTGTGGATTAATAGAGGTAGCATGGAACTTGCAATTTTAATATATCTTGCATGTTTAACATTATCATTGTAATTTCTTTGCTACTGAGATTTCTATGAAATCTCATTCCTCTCAATGTATAAAAAATCAATAGGAATCTCAAGTGGTGTTACCAAAGGCAAGGAGAAAGGAAAGGAGATCATGTTGGAAGATGGTTGAATCTAATGCCATTGAAATTATGTTTTGTAATTATTATGAATTATTATAAATTATGTTGAATATTTGTATTATTGACGAAAGTGACTTGCATATGAATATATCATCAACTAATCATGTGTTGATATGGGCTATGTGATGGAAATGGTCATATGGATTGAAAAGGGAAAGATAACCAAGAATGGTAATTTTAAAGGATAAAAGTTGACTTTTTAGGGATAAAGTTTGACCAACAAAATTCCACGCAATTGGATGAGAAATTGGCTGAAACTTGGCAGGCAGATAGATAATATTTTTAGCTTTAAAATATGTGGTATTTCATTAAATTTAGTGTTTTGTACAAAAAGTTATGCCTTTCCAATGTTGGGCATAAATTCTAAAAAATAAAAAATTGACCATATGAATAGTACCATTTTGCACAAAATCTGGGATTAATTGATGAGTTCTGGATGCCAATAAGTATTTTTTCCTTATAGATGGTACTAGGAGCTTTAAGTAGAACTTGGAACCACTTCATTTCAATTTTCTTAGATTTAGTTATGAATTTTTAAAATTTTATCTTTGTTAGGGTTATAATGAATAGTAACCCGAATTTAATAAATTTTGAAGTTTAAAATTTTTCTAACTTAAGGCCATAAGAAATTGTCCAAATGGTTCTAATTGAGACAAAATGGGGTTTTAAAGTAAGGTGCGATAGATGAGGTTTTGGTTGAAATATGGCAGAATTATAGATTATATTTTTAGCTTTAAAATAAGTGATAATTAATCAAATTTAGAGTTTTGTACCAAAAGTTATGCCTATCCAAAGTTAGGTATAAATTCTGAAAAAATTAGAAAATTACCATATGAACAATACCACTTTGTATTAATTCTAGGATTGATTGATAAAGACTGGATACCAGTGAGTATTTCTCCTCTAGTGATCACATTAAGAGCTTTAAATAGAACTTAGAATCACCTCATTTTGATTTTTCTAGAATTAGTTATGTCACATCCAGTACTATGGTAATTAGGAATAAAGAATATTCCTAAATAATTAAGGGCCGAAAATGATAAGGAGAAGTAGAAGAATTTTGGTGAAAAATAATTATGACGATTTTCCAAGCTAATTATGGAAATTTGACTAATGAAGGAAAATTGATCAAATATAATTATGAAAAAATGTTTTCAAGTCTTAGAAATTAAGAAAAAATAAGGATAATATCCTTTGAGAATTATGCAAGATTATAAAATTGGTTTTATGATCAAATTACCTTTAGAGAAATTACAAAAGAATTTAAGGGATTTTATTTGAAAAATTCCAAATAAATATTTTTAAGGAGAATAAAATTCTAAGAAAATTCTTATGATATCCCAAGCAATTATAAGAGATTATGGAATTAAAAGAAGACCTTCAAGTATCTAAGATTTTTTCCAATTCCTTTAAAAGGTGGAAAATCACTAAAGAGAAGGAAATTAGTTTCCTTTTTATTTAATTATTGGAAAATTAATTTTGAGACAAAGAGAGCCATTTGGGAATATAAAAATGAGGAGAATAGATTAAGGATCTGACAGAAAATAATTACAAAGGCCAGAATACTGTAATTATAGAAAAGAAGTTAAACTCGGAGTCAAAGTGCACTGACAAAGCAAGACTACAGTCTTGCAATACAAATGGTTCACATTTAGCCATGTGTCAAGCCTCTAATGGAGAGAATTTGAACTTGCCAAGTGCCATTCCTCAAATAGAGAGGATTTTGACTTTTGGTAATTAATTTCATTTGGATTTAGTTAACTCTGAAAGAGAAAGTAAGATTAAAGGGGGTAATGACATTCAGAATTTCATTTCTGATGGTGGTTGAGATATTTTGGCTCATTAAACAAGCACTCCTCCCCCTAATTTCAGATGTGAAGTTTGGCCAGGTGAGAGGAAGAGAGAAAGAGAGAGTTTGGAGGAGAAACAAGGGAAAAACTACCAACTTTGATCACTCAACCAAGGATTCAAGGTTAGTTCTTGGTTCTAAACGGATCCTTGCCTTCTCTTCTTTCTTTGTATCTATTTCTTCTCCTTATTAGGTGCTGGCCGAACTGATTATCATGTGGGGGAAGAAGTTTTGTCGGTCAAACTAGCTAGAATACTTCAAAGCATGCTAGTTCCTAGTGGTTGCAAGGGGTTGTAGGTTGTTTTTAAAGTGTTTTCTTTGTTGTTTCTCTTGAGGTTCATTTCAGCCAAGGTAGTAAATGGACCCTAGGATGAGTTTTTTAATGTTTTAATGCTTCTATTGTGCTCAAAATGAAAAATAATGTAGGATAAACCTAAAGAACAAGTGTTGGAAGCATTAAAATCAAAGTTGTAATTTTTGGTTAAAGAACCCCTTTGGTTCAGTCAAGAGAAAACTGAAAGGAGGAATTTATTTTCTTAAATCTAAGCATATATTGGGAATCTACATGAAAAATCAAGGTTTATAGAAAACAAAGTTCAAAAATGAAAGAACAAATGTAGAAGCTTTAAGGAGCAATAGTTATGTTTAAGTTGTGTTCTTGCTTTTACTTGGTTTGGTTAATGATTCTTGCTGCCCTTTTTGGTGGATCGCCATGCTAGGTTTTGACATTTGTGAAGGAAAAGAAGAGAAACCAAGAAAGCTCAAGCTTTTGGAGCAAGGTAGCAAGTTGAACCTAACTACTAATATCAACTTGGCATTATTGATTATTGCATGATTAATTGCTATTATGTGGATGAAATTTCTTGATTGTGATGTGGCTGCTCTTTGCACTTTCTTGCTTTGGCCTTTGCATGATTGAGTTTTCCAAATTATAAGCATGCTAGTTCACTAATGGTAGTTAATGTAGTTATGCATAATGATGATGCTTGTTGATGGTAAAGTAGGTTAATTTGCTATTGGGATTTCAATGAAATCTCATTCCCCAAATGCAATCTAACATTTTAGGACCTGAAACCTCCAAGAGAAAGCTGTAGATTGAAGGTTAAATTATGGTATCATACCATAAAAATTCATGGACTTTTAGGTTATGTAAATATTATGATGGGCAATGCTGTAAACTTACTGACACTGCCATCTTTAAGCGATGTTTTGATCAAGTTTCTGAACTCTTTTAATCACAAAATTTGGCATGATTGTAGATCACATTCTGAGATTCATTTTGATAGCTAACACATTAACAATGGTCAACTACATGATTTTTAATGATTTTTGAAAGTTAAGGTTTAGAATCTGGAAAAAAGGGTTTTTGCCTAATGGACAGTGGCAACTTTCACAAAGAACTGACGATTTTTCCAATGGATTTGGTTCACAAGATTATTTTTCCTTGAAAGAGCGAAATAGCTTTTTATAAAATTTTAAACCACTCCATTTTGATTTTTCTAGATTGAATTATGAATTTTTGAAGTTGGGCCAGAAAACTAGATTTTACCTGATAAACAGTGAAAATCCGAAAATCACTGTTTTTGAGATAAAATTGAGCCCAAGACCATCCAATGTGGTCTAAAATGGTTTTAACTGAACCTTAAGATGATGCTATAGTAAGGTGTAACAAGTTATGATTTTGAAAGTTTGGCCTTAGTTAGAGTTACATGAATAGTGCCACTTTATGTTAGGCATATGAATTGTGATTTGAAGTTTTGTACCAAAAGTTATGCTTATCCAAAGTTAAGCATAAATTCTAAAAAATTTGAAAAATTACTATTTGAATAGTACCACTTTATGTTAATTCTAGGATTGATTGATAGAGACTGGATAACAGTGAGTATTTCTTCTTTAAAGATCATATCAACAACTTTAAATAGGAATTAGAACTACCTCATCTTGATTTTTCTAGAATCAGTTATGATTTTTCAAAAATTGACCTTAGTTAGGGTTACATGAATAGTAACACAAATTTAATGAATTTTAAAGTTAAAATTTTTCTAAGCTGAGGCCATAAGAAGGAGTTCCAAATGGTTCTAATTGGGATAAAATGTAGTCTAAAAGTAAGGTGTGACACTTTTGGTATTAGAGCCAGGTTTCGATCCTGAGACCTATTTGCTGTATGCTTAAAGCTTGAATTGAATTGTGTATTATATTGTATTGAATATTATAAATTAAATTAAGTGCAGGATTAAAAAAATGGCTTACTGTGAAGACAACGAGTTGGGGGTACTATGAACCAAAGAATACCATAAGAGGATTTTCCGGATTGGTGGTTTCTACGATGGCTGGTTCTAGAGGAGGACCTTGCAACTCCCCCAAGATACTATGATCGGCTTGAGAATAAGGCAAAATTAAGTGTAGCCTCCAATAAGATTAAGGAAGGAGAGCTACAGGACAATACACACTCTGTACGGTCAGACCTAGACCCAACCCTGATGGTGCGGGTCCCAGTGGGATTAAGGCTAGACCCAGAGACGAAGCAGGCTGTATCAACATCAATGTAAAGGATTTACCCATCAAGAAGAGGCCATTGTTAGTCAAAAAAGAGTTCAAGAGTTATGATGATATATTCAGAGAGCTGGTGGAGTTGGGGAGACACATTGATAGGTCACAGAACCAGTATGCCTCTATCTATCTGGACTACTTTTATTATGACAGAATGTAACATAATGAGATAGCTGAAGAGGACCAGAACACAAATGCCCCAAAACTTGAATTTGTTAGGTTCAGGTCCAGAGGATTTGTGACAATTTAGATCTTTATACTTTTGACTAGCTGTTGGATGACCTGGAAATTTTTGTTGTCTCCACATTTCTTTTTTCTTTTGTGCCCTAACTTGGATGACTGTATATTATATGGTTGTGACTGGTTGACAATAGTTATCTGTTGACTATGCTAAACTATTGTATATAGTTAAGGTTAATATATAAAGTATCTTTTGCATATCAATAATGATCCTATTCCTTATGCAGTTAAGAAGATAAACAAAAATGGTAAGAATAAGACGTGGAGCTCACACAGGGGAAGCATCGACTAGACCCCCTATTAATCCTATTCAAACAATAATAAATAGGTTAAAGGAACAACAGCGGACTATGCAAGAGATATAGGCCACGCAAGTTGGCTAGGAACAAGAACGGGATGCTGCTGTAGAAATAAAAGTAGCAGCAGTAGCAGTAATAGTACAGTTACAACAACCGGGACAAGAAGCAGTCGGGATAGCCCAACCAGTCTAAACCCAACCGGTCCAACAACCCTAAGTTGGTAAGTATTACAACAGGAGTTAAAGCAAAATAGGAGGGCTACCTGACCCCTTATGGCAGGAGGCTTGAAAGTTCCCTAAAAAGATAGAAGAATTCTCAAGGACCAAACTGCAAAGTGAAAGTTTTCTGGGATTGAGAAAAGAGAGAGTTAGAGACTCCTGAGAAGTCTTGAGACCTAGGAATGAGAAATGGAGATGAATGCAGGCCACAGGTTGTGTTAGAGGCCTCAATGAGGTGAATTATGGGACTAAGCCAAACTAGTGGCAAAATCATAATTTTGCAAAGTTTTGGGGTTTTAAAGGGCAAAAATCTCAAAAAATTCTAAAAAAATGGGAAATGGCATGTTAAGGCTTGTATGTGAAGTTTTAGGGGTCCAGTATAAGGAGTTGAGGTAATTAAGAGTCAAAGGTTATGCTAGCAACCTCAGTAAGAGGATTCCTGAGGCTAAGCTCGAGCAGGGACCTAAAACGTAAATTTAGAAGGTTTTAGGCCAAAAAGGGTTAGTGATGGATAGTAGGCTTGATCACTTTAGAAAAATTCCAGAAAAATAATAATGAGGTCCAGAGGCCCGTATGAGGCTAACAATAACAAAAATACCCTTGGAAAGAATTTGTGGAATTCCAGGGTTTTGACTAATTTTGAATATTAGCGAAATTGAATTATTCGAAATATAGGGAGCCCTCAGATAATTAGGCAAAAATAGGGGAAAATAATTACTTGAGGAGTTATCCTAGGTTTTAAAAATAATTTTATTCCTAGAAAGCAAAGAGGTTAGCTTGAACAGAATTTAAAGCCCATTTATACACTATCCGGGAAAAGTCAAAGTAAACTATCTAGAGGTTGACTTTTGACTTACGAAAAATTATAGAAATTCCTTGGGATGAATAAACAGTATTGGTACCCAGAGACAGATTCTCAGAGTCTTGGACCAGTAAAAAGAATTTGGTCAAGTTTACTTTGAAATAAATATTATTAATTGTTTTAATGGAAGAACAAGAGAAGAGCATACTTCCTCTTTAGGCATGTTATATAATTCCATATGGACTTTTGAGATGAGAAAATGGTACCAAAACATGTCCTAGTGGTCTCGAGTAAGTTAGGACCTTACAAAGTACCTAATTCGGTACAGAACAACAAGATAGGTGGAGGAATCCCTACCGGCTATATTTTGCAAGAATTTTCCATTAATTTTCCCCCTATTTTAATGCCATAATGATGAAGGGACATGTAAGAGACAAGTGTACAATTGAATGAGCAACACATCTACATTTGGATGAATGACAGATATACGGTTAGATGTAAGACACATATACAATTAGATTAAGGACACATGGCCTGATGATGTAAGCATGAGGTAAGAAAGATGATGTAAGCATGATATCATGAGGACACATGTCATCATAAGACAAAGAGGCAAAATAAATGGCCAAGATTTAATCTTGCAATTCCAAGATCAATGGCTAGGATTTATTCATAAAGTCTATATATAGCCCTTCCCTCCCCTCATTTTCATCCAAGCTTATAAAAACCATGGGGAAACTCTTGTAAAATGAATTTTAGAGAGAGAAAGAGGAATAAGAAGAGAAAGACCAAATGACTCCATGCAAGATCAAGCTCTAAAACAATATATGTTCATTATTTTTGACATTGTTTTCGATACCCTTGTATTGTTGAGCTTGGTTATGGTTTTAATGGTTTTTGGGAGCTTGAAACCCTTAGGGGGTATGTTGCACAAATTTTTAAGTGTAGGGGAAGATGAAATTGAAGTCAAAATAATGTTTAAAGGCTTGAAAGAAACAAGAATCAAGTAGTTTTATGTTGAAATTGGTTGAATTCATGATTGTGTAACTTGAGAAAACATTTTATCCAGGCAGAGTTCTATGTCTTATGATTGTATTTTGATGCTTCCAATGAGTTTAGAATGAAAAATTGTGTGGGGTAAAAGTGAGAAAACAAGTTTGGAGGCATTAGAATTGAAAATGAAAATTTTAGACCTTAAAGGCATATTATTCAGCCAAGGCAAGAAATGGGATAAGGAGTTGGATTTTGATAAATATAATCTCATATTTGGATTCATCATGAAAAATTGAATGGGAAACAGCTAAGAGAATGAATTTAGGAATCAAGATTAAGAAAGTAAAATTTAAACTTAAAGAGGAACAAGCTTGAGAGTTAAGATGATTAATGGTTTTTCATGGTCTTAATAGAATGGATATTATTGTGTATTGTGAATCTAGGGCCATGAGACACTAAGAAAGAGGATGACAAGATTGTTCAAGCAATATTAGTGCTTGGGAAGTAAAAGGAGCAAGAAGAAAGCTTAAGGATAAAAGGCAGTGAACTTACCTTTCTTGTATGCTTGATATGTATGCTTGTGTGTTAATGTGTATTTTGTTGTTTGATGATTATATAAGATGAATACTCTATTTCTTTGATGCTTTACATGGCCATGCATGTTAATATGAAACATTGAGCATGAGAATATGTTATAAGTAAACATGAGTTAGATTAAGTAAGCACATCATGCACATGCATTCATCTTGCATGCATAATGGTAATGTTTGCTATTGAGATTCTCCTAAATCTCACTCTTAAACAACCGCAAAAGGTGATAATTTGTATCACATTATATTTTATAGATCTGCTGTTGATGGTATATGATGATAATAATGATGTTGGCATGTATAAATAGCTATAATACTGTATGGGAATAGCTAATGCATGAATGGAATGGTATTATACATGGAAAGAATTAATTATGAATTATTAATTCAAGTGAAGAGGATATGTTACCCCCAATTAAAGCCACAAAATAGTGATAGAGTGGATGTGAGGCAAATAATTGATTCTGCCCGTGAAATTTGGTATGCCTAAAGTACACATTCTAAACTTTAAAACAAGTGGTAGATAACGTAAAATGAATATGTGTGCCAAGAATTATGCCTGATCAAACTTAGGGCAAAAAAACTAGAAAGTATAGTTTTTACCAAATAAACAGTAACTTTCCATGAATAAACTCTATGAATTAGCAAGGATTAAGCCCAATTTTATATTTCTTGCTTGTAAAGAACTGAAAGAGTCTCAAATAGAATTTTGAACTACCTCAATATGATTTTTTTTAGAATTATTTATGATTTTTCAAAATTGGACCAAAATGTAGAAGTTAACAGTGAATAGTAACATGAGAATTAACTTTTAAATTTTCAATCTACGGGCTTGTTTTGTGATCTGCTTGAACTGTAACGCTTCTAAATACATACTAAAGAGGGTTTAAGGAAGGATGTTTCATCTTTTAGGTGTCAATAAGTATGATAGGGAAAAAAAACCATATTGTTGTGATAGATGCCAATTGTACATGATGAATTCTCTCTTGCATATCATAAATCCTTACTTACATATAATTAATTACATATAATGGAGACTCATTGCATATGATGGATGCCTACTTGCATATATGTTTATTTCATATAATACAAATGCTAATTGCACATAACAGATGCTTACTTGCATATGGGTTTATTATGTAATAGGGATGTTTATTTGTATATGACGGATCTTTTTTTTGCATGAGTCCTTATTGGATGCTATTACTTAATATGAATGCTAATACCACATGACAGATGCTTACTTGAATATGTAATTAACATTCGTATTATACAATACCATAAGAACCTATATGCAAGTGGAGATCTGTCATATATAAGTGAACATCTATTAAATGCAAATAAGCATCTATCATATGTAAACGAGTATCCATATTACGTAATAAACCCATATGCAAGTAGGGGTCTATCATATGTAAGCGGGCATCTATCATATGCAAGTGAATATCTATCATATACAAATAAGTATCTGTATTATGCAATAGACTCATATGCAAGTAAGGATCTACCATATGCCAATAAGCATCTATTATATGCAAGTGAACATATTTTATATGCATTAAGCGTCTGTATTACACAATAAATGTCACACCTCCTTTATTATCCCATTATATAACAATTGGAACCATTCAGAACCATCATATAAGCCTTAAGTATGAGAAAATTTCAAAATTTCAACTTAGGTTCCGAGTTACTATTCACTATTCACAGCAGTTTTGGCCAAATTTGAAAATTTATAGCTAATTGTAGAAAAATAAAAACAAAGTGGTTCTAAGTTCTATAGAAAGCTCTTGAATGCTATTTAAAGAAAAAATAATCATTGGTATCCAAATCTCATGCATCAATCCCAGATTTCGTTCAAAGTGGTACTGTTCATTTGGTCATTTTTCAATTTTTTAGGATTTATGCCCAACTTTGGAAGGGCATAACTTTCTGTACAAGACTCCAAATTCAATGAATTATTACTTGTTTTAAAGATAAAAATGAGATCTATAAGCATGTCAAATTGTAGATCTAGATTTTTCCAATTACTCAAAATCAAATGGGTCAAACTTTGCTCCCAAAAAGTCAACTTTTATCCTTTCTTTATACCATTCTTGCCTTTTCTTTTTCTTTTCCTTTCATCTAGCTTTTCTCGACCATATGACATGTACTTACATATAATTCTCTGGTCAATTACTCACATGTACTTATCTTTAATCATTGACATAATAATTCAACATAGTTTACATCAATACATAACAACACATAATTACACAATATTATTTCAATAACCATAAACTCCCTCATCCTCCAAGTGAATCCCTTTCCTTTCTCCTTGCCCTTAGTAACACCACTTGAGATTCCTATTATTGTTTATACATTGAGAGGAGTGGGATTTTAATGAAATCTCAGTAGTAATGAATTACAATCATCATGCAAATCAAGCATGTATAATGTGACATGTTATAAAACTTCAAGACATTCTCAAGTCACATAAAATCATATTTTGCATCATACTACAAGAGGAACATCAACACTTCCACATTAACATGTTTTTGTATATTTGGCCAAAGCATAATCAAATGTCACAAGGTCAATCATTATCCACATATTTCCTCAATTCAAGCTATCAATATAATCATATTAAACAAGTAAGATAAACAATCAAATTATAATTCAATGCTACCTCTTAATCCTTGATGCAATTCGGCCTCCTCAAGGGAATTATGCCCTCCTTGAATTTCCTCCACAAAACCTATTAATTCAAGCATAAACACATTCTAATAATTCAAGCATAAACACCAATGCTTGACATTAAGCTTAATTAAACCTCTTTTTCCTTGATTTTTGACATAATTATTTCCTCTTTATTTTTATCAATCTCTTGGTCCATTCCTACACAATTTTTCGTGTAGAATCCAAATATCCAATTATATTTATAAAAATCACACTCCTTCCCTTTCATTTAAGCTTGGCCGAATAAGGGGTATTATGTTCCAAACATTTAATTTTTGATTCCAATGATTTCAAACACGTTCCTTTAGTGTTTTTTTCTACATAAAAACACCTTTTGAACTCATTGGAATCATCAAAACAAGCTCCTACCCCAAGAACAAGTGATAGTTGAGTTGAAGCATGAAGGACCCTAACTTGGTTTTCTTCCAAAAGTCAATCCAAACACCATTTAAACATACTTATTCCACATCATATTTAAGGTTTCTATCCATCCCTAAAGCATAAGCATGTTGGATGAAAATTACAGCATCTCCCCCTTGGAATTTCAATTCAAAAAACTAATCAAACAAGCTTCAATCTCAACCGTAGTAAGGCTTAGACATACCTTGGTGAATCCTTGACTAAAGCTTAATGACTTTTTGTCCAAAAGCACTTATCAAAACTAGTTTTCAGCTCAAGAAAATGAAATGGCAGCACCTCCCCTTGTTTTTCTAATTTTCTACCTATTTTTGGGTATTTTGAGGGGGGTATTTATAGACAAGAAAAATATGACTTCCTCCCTTTACTTGTGCATGAAATTTGGCCAAAAAAATGGCCATGTGGCTACCATCAAGCCCTCTGATTTTTAGATCTTGACAAGTGTCAAGTCTCCATAACTTTCCTACTGATATTTTGATTGAAATTGGGCTTTGTTTCCATTTAATGGAAGGTTCTAGAAACTACATGAAATTGGGCCTTCTTTGGGCCCAATGTAGGTCCCACAAATGGTTTAGGATGATCCAAAAAGATGGCCCACAAATCAAATCACAATTCCAAACAATTTTGAAACTTTATTGGTTACTATTCACTAGTAAGATTCTATAATTTTTCTAGACCTCCAAAGATTCATTTCTCTCCATGAAAAATCCTCTTTTAATATAAGGACAGGATCTATGAAGTTTTAGAATGTTTCTCCACCTCTAACTATTTATTTTGAATTTTCTTTGATTAGGCCTTTATCAGTAAAATCATGGGAAATAAATCCCCAAAAATATTTCCCGTACTTCCGAGGCTTGAAACTAATTTTATAAATTCTAATAAATATTTAGATAATTAATTCATATTTTTTCTAGAATTATTGAGGCCTCTAGCTATTTAAAATAATTATTTTTCTTCAATTTTCCACTGTTTCCCTAAAAAACCTACGTGCTCGAAAAATTTCGTAATAATTCATTTTCACACCAATTTAACCTCTAGGGCCTCCATTGAAGTTCCAAAACCTCTAATTCCCCAATTTTTTATTTTTAGAGAATTTTCTAGGACTTTTCTCAAATTTTTCTATTTTGCCCTCCTTGGACCAATAAATTTGAAAATGCCAGTCTGAAATCTTTTTAGGTCTCACATCATAGCTAGTTTTCTTAGCCAATCTTCTTTCCCTATTGGCTCTTAACCAAAATTTTCATCCCTTCTATCAATGCTAAATTCAACGGGATGTGACAATAAACCTATATGCAAGTGAGTATCTATCATATGTAATGAGTCATATACAAATGATCATCTATCATATGCAAGTGAGGTTTTGTCATATGCAAGTAAGGATCCATTAGGATAATGTGGTCTTTTTTCTATCACACTTATTGCTACTTGACAGGACCACGCCTTTATATTTATTACAGTCCCATTTCCCAATTAATTTATCAAAGGGGATTTTTAACAAATGTTCCCAATTATAATATGGAAAAATGTGTAATTAGAGAAGATAAGTTATTCTACAAATCTTTTGAGATATATATCCTATAAAAAAGATCTTTCAAATATTCCAACAAAGCCATAAAACTAAGCAATTTAAATTTTAATAAAAATAATGAGAACAAAAATATATTTATTTAGACTTAGTAAACTTAATAATAGAAAGCCCTAGTTTTTTTTAATAGGGATCATTACTCTAGATTATCCATAATTTATTACCTGTCATTATGAATATGTTTATATGGAATGCTAGAGGTATGAGGAGAAAAGGTTTTGTGCATCTTATGATCAAAGTGTATCGACATTATGATATCTACTTTCTTGCTCTACTTGAACCAAGATAGAAAGGGGAGAAGGCTCATCGTTTAGCCAAATAAATGGGATTTGACGAGGTTGAAGTGGTGGAGGCAGATAATTTTAGTGGACGGTGATAAGTCTCATTATTTACATACATTTCTAGCCCTAAACACATACTTTTGCGATCTATATTTACATACTTTGGGCATAATTAGGTTCCATTGTGTATAAGAGTTGGTGAGAAGAATTATGAGGTTTTGCAAGTGTTTTTACATGTTTTTATATGATTTTATTTGTGTGTACTTTTGATCCCTGCTTTGGCATGAATTTCAGGAAGTTTCAGTAGCATTTTCGCCATTCTGTCTAAGGCGCCACGGCTGATTTGGGAAGGCGCCACGGCGGATTTCCAAGGTACTCTCGGTGAAAAGCGCCGCGGCGGATGGACTAAGGCGCCACGGCGGACGGAGGTTTTCATGAAGCTCAGGATCATTAATCAAAACGACGCCGTACAGGACAGGAGCCGCGGCGGATTGACTGAGGCGCCGCGGCGGATGACCGAAATTTCCAGATTTAAAAGCTGAAGTTGCGCGCTTCAACAGGAGAGCAGATTTTCAGTTACCCATTCTCCCTCCAACGCGAATTTCTTGCTCTCTCCGCCCTCTCTCATTTCTCTCTTCCATTTTCGTCCAATTCCATCAATTTCCACCGATCAACCATGGATCTTTCATCAATTCTTGTTGTTTCTACCCTAATCCAGAGTATGAGTAGCTGAATTTCCAAGTTCTTCTAGCAATGAAGCTGACCTGAGTTCATGGAGCTAAACAGGGAGTCATTTCAGATCTATTTTCTACCTTCTATTCTAAGAGTCATTTGTTTCAGTTGAACAATTGTGATTAGAATGAAGATTGAGTGATTAGATTTATGTTTCTTGGAATTTAGATCTGATTGAACATTCAGATGTGAGTTGTGTCCTTTAGTTCAGTTGAATAGAGGATTCTCTGTTGATTTGTAAATCCAATTCGTTTTACTTGGACTGTTGTTCTGTAAATCTGAATTTTGGTTGAATATATTGATGATTCACAGTTGTGGTCATTCTTAGAGAATTGCAACTTGCTTCTCAAGTGTTCTTGTCAATTGATTTTCCTTCTCATAGATCAAAATAATGAATCTAGTAAGATAGTTGTTTCTGATCTATGTTAAGAGAGATTTGAGCAGTAGCTGAATCTATCCATTTAATTGACACTAAGAGACTCCAAATTATAAGATTGAACAAGGAAGGTTGGATAAATTGCTAGGGGAACTACTATCTCTCATCTGAATCTCATTTGCAATTTACCTTTCATTAGATTTGTTTCTTGTTTTGATTTCTCTTTTTCTGAACTAAAGCTCTCATCTTGGTAATTTGATAATTAATAGTGAATTGTTAAGAATTGAAATACAACTTAAGGCTCCTTGTGAAGAATGACCTAGGTAGTGCCTCACTTGCTGCATTTTCCCTAGTAAAACTTTGATTACCTAGCGACAAGGTCTATCAGACGGATATGGTGTTTTTGGAAGCACGAGTTTAAATTCACAGTGTAGGTCAAACACGATCAAATCCTGCATGGAGTAGTCAATGAGGGGACTCCACAAGAGTAGAGGTTATCAATTATATATGGTAGTCCAGACCTTAGTAAAAGATGCATATTGTGGGATCATCTTTCGATTATAGCTGAGGGTAGCCTGTAGAGATGGGGTGTCTGTGGAGACTTTAACGCGACTTTACAAGATGAGGAAAGGGTGTCGGTAGGTAAGTACTGTACTCCAGCAAATCAATCATTTCTAAGGTGGGTCTCAAGATATAATCTGATGGACCTCGACTTCTTAGGCTCGAGGTTCACTTGGAATAGAGGTCGCAGTCGTAGTAGATTGGATAGGGTGGTGGTTAACGCTAGATGGTTTGAAAGCTTCCCCCAAGCTTCAGTTACTCATCTACCTTGCCTCAAATCTGATCACACAGCATTGCTAGTAAAGCTGAAAGGTACTCAAGAAATAAAATCAAATGAGAAACCTTTTCACTTCTTTACCTCTTGGTTGACGTATGAGAGTTTTAATGGGTTCGTTAAAAGTTGCTGGGTCCCTTCGAGATCCTAAGACGATAATGTTTCAGCTTTCTGTACAAATATGCAGATGTGGAATAAGGAAGTGCTTGGTGATGTTAATAGAAGAAAAAGGTTACTACTAAGGCATATGGAGGGGATCAATAGGAAAGTAGCTGTGGGTCGTGACGTTGCTCACCTAGAAGACGAAAGAGATAGACTATGGAAGGACCTGGAAAAAACGCTTGTGCAAGAGGAGATCATGTGGCTACAACGCTCTCGGTGTAACCGGTATATGGATGGTGAAAAGAATATTGGATTCTTTCATAGTATGACTGATCGATGTGCCGGATTGCCGCCTTCCAGATCGTCAAGAAAGAGAGTTGCACCAGATAAAAGCAGTATAGGATGCAACCAGTCGTTCTTCTTGAAGAGCTTGTTATTGGAAATCCTAGCCTAAATTGGGTTTCAAAAACAATGTAAAAAGGGGATTTTAGTTGTTTTAAAAGTGGTGCAACAAATACAAAGAGTAGAAAATTAACTATTTTTGGTATTTTGAATGAATGAAGAAATGTTTTGGATTAAAAGAGAATTATGGTTAAACAGTCTCTTGATGATGAAAGCTCAGCTATCACTGCTCTTTAGAATGATTGGGAGTTTGGAAAACCTCTAAGTCTGAAGAAAACCCCAAGTAATCACTTGAGTCCAATATCTTAATTAATGAAAACTCACTTTAATCAAAGTTTAATTAACACCTCTTAAGACACTGCTGGAAACCACTTAGAGTGTAAATGAATGAATGATGCAAATGCCCTCTGAATGTCAATCGACAACCACAGAATACCAAGCACATAGATTAATCAACAATTATCACTGATAATCAAACTGAACACAAGGATTCAAATTGAAATATTAAATAGATTAATCAACATTAACATCATCCAATCCAAATACAATAGAATAGTCTAACCACAAGATTTACAATCATAAATCAAGTTTGATACAAGTACAGAAAGTTCCTAAATCTAGAAAAATTCAACACAACATTAAACAAAGGTTTAGACTATAGAAAGAAAACTCCTCGATTAAGTCCTTGAGCTCAAGCTTTGTCTTCCATTACCAAGAGGCTAAGGGTTTAGCCTCTCATGCCTTCAAACGAATTACAATCGCTCCAAGAATGAATAACCATAGTTAAAGCTAAAAATAAGGTTGGAAAAATGGAGAAGAAGGGTGTTGGAGTGGTTTGATCAGTTTAAAAATACAGAAAATGATGAAAAGATGAAGAAAAATGGAAGTTTTGGGTGTAGGATCAATGGAGACTTGAGAGGAGATGATGGTGGCTCAACCTTGTGCAAATCTACAGAATGGAAGAGTCCTCTTTCATGGTAGCTGCCCTCCGTAGGTATAAAAGCTCAAAAACCTATTCTAAAATGCAGAGCTTTACTTAATTCACTCAAGTCGCGACCTCAGGAATGTAAGGTCGCGACTCAGGGGGGTTAGGTCGTGACCTGAGAGGTTCCATGTTGCGACCTAGGAAGACAGAAAGCTCTCATCTTGACTCAGGTCCAAAATGCGTAGTTTCATTGAAAGGGCATCTAGGTCGCGAGCTAAGTAGTCTATGTCGCGACCTGGGGAGGTAGAACACTCCCAACTTTTGTGTTTTGGTCCTTGTAACATTTTGGCTCCATCCATGCTCTATTATGACTCTTGGTCCTTCTCCAATTGCCTGAAAATCACAACAAAGAGCTTTGTAAAGACCAACTGATTGCAGATCAAGGCAATTAAAATTTAGAAGAGAAAAATAACCCTTTTTACCCCTTAAATAGCAAAATGCAATGCATGACTCAATGTAATCAAATGGATATAAATGCACATATAATAGGGGTAAAATTGTTGCAAAACATTAGAAAACACTTGAGAAAACCATATAAAGATTGGGTTCTATCACTCCCCCACACTTGAACCTTTGTACTCCTGGACAAAGATTTGAATCATTCTAAAGAAAGTACAGCTATAATTAAAGAGACTAGCATGTTCAAAAGTGATCTCAAGAGCTAATCAATCAACCTCTTTTAGGAATACAAAAAATGATAAAATGAACAATGCCAAGGAATTAGGTACAAGGTGCAATTGACTCAAAATGCATGAACAATAGAGATTTGCTCACAAGGTATAAGTGTTTGAATTGCTCATCTCTCCTCATTGGGGTTCTTTTCTCTCAACTATCCAAGTAGCAAACATTCTACCATAAGCTTGCAATGACCCTAAAATCTCCACTACTATTCAGCATCCATGTAAAGAATCAAGAGGACTTTTGGGGTTATAGTGATAGGAAGGCTAAATGGAATAGAAAAAAAGTGAAATCGAGTGTTAAGAATTAAAGAAATGTGAGTTGAATAACATCTATTTCTAGTCAAGGAAGTTCAGATCCCAACCTTCTATCACCAAGGGAATACTTTATTCAACTTCATTTTGCTGTGATAGCTTATGTTTATATAAGGAGTATTTCTGTACTCTTGTGCTTTATTGTTTGTTTTTTGTTTTGTTCTTTTTTTTTTTTTTTTTTTTAGAAATATTAGGAAAATTCCCAATTAAGACCAATAAAGACCAGGAAATCATAATTTCTGAGACGGGTTCAACTCAATTAACATCGTTGTTCAAAACACTCAAAGTGGTAGACAAAATGAAGGAAGTGCAGGCTCAAAATGGTCAAGCAACGGATAAATGGTTGTGGGTTGTGTTTAGGTAGAAAGGTGTAGAAAAGAATGCCTCTATCATATTCAAAATCATAAATGCACACGTAATTTTGACCAAGAGCTAAAACAAGTTCTAGAGAATGTAAACCACATGAATAATCGCTCAATATAGGAATCAAGGCTCAAGAATATCCTTCAATAAGGGTTTCACATCTCAATTGCTCATACAAGAAGTTTCAATCAATATGCACTAGTCACAAGGCATTAAGACACTTATCACAAAAGCAACCCATGAGATAAGGATTAAAAAGATCACGATAATCACTTGAAAACATACTTGAATCCCAAAAGTGACTATAAATTCTTTAGAAAAAAATCCTTTTCAAAATCCAATATGCTTAAAAATCCAAGGATGGCATAGTTTCAAGAAACACTATTTGATGCAATGAGGGCATATGAAAAAGGCAAATGTTTGCTTGAAAAAGATGCAAAGGTAGCTTAAAAAGGTTCCTCCTACACAGCAATGCCAACAAGCAAAGAGAAGGGCAACGGTGCTCAAAAAAAGAGTCTAGGTCACGACCTGAATACAATGAGGTTGCGACCTGTGCACACAAAGGCACGAAGTCAGGAAAGGGGAATGAGGTCATGACCCGAAATCACACAGGTCGCAACCTGGGATCACAGAGAGCCTTCCCTCGCCAAAGTCACTCTTCAAGTCACGACTTGAATCAGCGAGGTCATGACCTGAAGTCACAGAAGCTACCTACGCAAAAAAAATTCAAACTATGGCCACAATTAACAACTAAAAACCCTTTCAGCAAGCATCAAATGATCCAATTCACAGCAATTCAACATCTACAATCAATTCAAAGCCAAATAATGATGATGAAAGATTGGATTTTCAAAAAAAAAAAAACCATAGAAATGATGCAACAAAGCGAAATGAATTCCTCCCCCACACTTAGACTTGACAGTGTCCACACTGTTAAAAGAAAAGGGAAAAGAACAGCACAGCAGCAACCACAAAAGAAGAGGAAAGACAAACAGTCATTGTAGAAAAACTAAAATACAAAAAAAAAAAAGTTAAGCCTTCAGTTACAGACATCAAGGAAAAACAAAGACTAAAGGAAAACTAAAAAGAAAGCAAAGACTATTCTCAGTCTTCTGCTCCTCCTCTCTCTTCTTCGCCAGTATCCCCTCCTGCTTGGACATCTCCTTCTCCCATCTCAGCATCATTAGTAGCAGCACTAGCACCAGTACCAGATGATTACCCCGGACCCTCACTAAAATAACTGATGGCAGGAATGGTGTTCTCCTGAAAAGCCCGCTTATACTCGTGGGGAAAATTGACCTTAAGAGCCCTGGCCATCTCCAACATCAAGGGATCCAAAAACCTCTGCCTTCTAAATTCGTGAGACATGGAGATAGCTTTGTATGCATCAAACTTGTCACACCCCAAGTTTTGGGCCTAAGAATACACGAATTAGCCTAAAATAGGTAGGCTACTAAATCCCTATGAGTAGGAGTCCCAGAAATGTAAAAGGAATGTTGAAGGGTTTCAGGGATTAACTGTAAATAGAGAAAGTTCAAGGGACTAAAATGTAAAGAAAGTTAGATAGAGGCTCCAGTGAAGTCTCTAGACCCAAAAAGAGAAAAGAGGTTAGTTCAGACCAAAGGTTATGATAGAATCATAATAGGGTGATTTATGAGGTTTACTTAACCAAAGACAAACCGTAATTTTGGAAAGTTTCAGGTCAGGAATGGGTAAAAATAGAAGTAATACCCAAAAAATTCTAGAAAATTCCAAAAAATGGAAAATAACATTTTAAGGCCTGTATATGAGGAGAAATGATGAAAATGCCCTTGAGTTGACTTAAAAGGAATTTACAACTTTATGGCTCAGTTTGAGATGTAGAGGTAGATTTAATTGTTTGAGTCATAAGAAAACCTCAGAAAACTATGGTAATATGGGGATGTATGATCTAAGAGACTATAGAATTTATAAAGTTAGTCTCAATCCTAGAAGATTAGCAGAATGGCTTTAATTTTTTTTAAGGCCAAAACTGCAGTTTATGGGTTTGTTATGGGAAATTTAAAAAGAAATACTTATGGTATGAGTTATGATCTGAGAAAATTCATAGATTTTATACAGAATTAAATGAATTTTATGGCACAAATAGATGAATTTTTGGAGTTCAGGATTGGATAAAATACTCCAGTCAAATATTAAATAATTAATGTCCTTAATTAGGAGACAAAGTTAGAAAAATATCTTAGATATTTTGAGAAAGACAAGTTCAACTTAAATTCTCTTCTTCTTTCCCATGTGCTTCATTTATGAGGGTGATGAGTCATCATATGAGTTACCAGAAGATATTTATGGGCAATAGAAAAATTAGAATGCAATACGGGTAACTGTTAGACAGTTTTCTATCTACCCGGTAGGTAGAGCAAAATTCTACTATGTGACTCAATAAGGTTGACTAATTGGTCAATAGTGTTGACTATTTTTTTTCCTCTGCTCCTCTAAGGTGGCGCCATATATGTGCCTTTTATTGGCCAATATTAATTATTAAAAATACCTAGAGATCTCAGAAAATTATGAAAAATTAACAAAAATTCATTTAGGAATTATGAAGATTATAAAATTATTTCCAACCCTAAATGATGAGGAGGTTAGCTTTATTGAATTTAAAGCTAAATTAATATCGATAGATTGTCTGTTTTTACGGAAATGGCAATTTAAAGAGTTATATGGGGAGAAAAATTATGAAAGTAATCAAGGAAGTTCCCTTTACTGTGATATAATTAATGGTGATTTGATATAAGAATTTTGAGATACTAGAATTTTTCAGCTATCAGATAAAATAAACCAATATTATATTACGATTCAGTAGACTGTCAGGATAATTGAGGTGTAAAATTTCTGACAGAATGTCAAGGACACATGTCACGCCCAAATTGACCAAGAAAGGGAAAAAGAAAATAAAAAGAGAAAGGAAAAGAAAATACTAAATCAAGTTAGATTAAAATTTAATTAGGGATAAGTAAAATGATTATGGTTAAGTCATCTTCCATAGGATTGTGACATGCGGCAAACATGGTTCATTGGATGGCTAGGATTTAACCATCTATCTTTGAATAGTCAAAAGTTTCTAGAAGGGTAATTAGCCAAGTTAATCAAGGAATTAGAGAGTTAACCTTGATTAAAGTCTAATTAATCTTAATGGATAAGAAAGATGACATAAGCCCTAATGACTCACCATCCAAGTGTCAACATATTAAGCCACATAGCCTAAGATTTGTACATGTTTAAGGTAAAAATTGGAGGGCTAAGATTAAGTCTTATGCAAGAAGGGCAAATGTGGAATTAATGAAAAAGGAAGCCTATAAATACCCCCTCCCACATGTTCATTTTGTGTGAAGCCTTTTAAGCAGGAAACCTCTTGCAAATTTTCATTTAGAGAGAGAAAGAGAAGATTTCTAGTGAGAGAA
>NW_021632527.1:0-42274 GCF_004799145.2 Neltuma alba
CATTATTTATAGGCATAGTCTTACACCTAAGTTATATTTGTACTTAAATGATAGATAGTGGACAATAAACCACATGAATATGAGTGGGGGGAGTTACAAGATTAAAGGCATAGTGAAAAGGTAATGGAGTAGTGGAAGATTAATGCCTAGTGACAATAGTGGGATTGATGATGAAGTTGAGAGGAAAAGAAGAGATGGACATCCACATGTTTATAATATTCATAACACAAACAACTTTTTCCTACAATATAGAACATAATCTTAACCTTGACATATCAATCAATGTAGTGTGGTTTTTTTAGTCTGACCAGAACAAATGCAATTAATTAAGTTAAGAACTAAATGTTAACATGCGGTAATTTCATCCACAGTTTAAAGATTCACTTCAATGATAAAGAATAATAAATAAAAAATCTACTATAATTTTTAAATTATAATTACAATTTCCTCAAATATTAAAGAATAACTTAGAGAACATAATTAAAATAGGGCAAATTACTGTGCGGTGTGAGGGAGGCTAGTCACAAGACGAAAGATAATTACTCAAAATTTTTAATAATGAGCAAGAAAAACTAGCTATCATTTTATGTACTGAACTTGTTATTACATATTGCTCAATTGTTAAATTATGCCATCTCTTTTTTTTTGAGTTAATACTATTTTTTGGTTTTTTTAAAATTTGTACTCATTTTTGGTTTTACCCTCAAATTTCAAACTATAAATTTTAGCCTCTCAAATTTGCACTTTTTTGATTTTGATCTCTAAAATTTTAAATCACTGGTTTTGGTCTTTCAAGAGGCAGAATGATACAGGGTTTTTATTAAATTATAGGGACCAAAACATATGATTTAAAACTTAAAGGACAAAATTAAAATGAAGACAAATTTGAAGGACAAAAATTGTATTAATTTTTTTTAAAATCAAAACTACCCCGTACTATGTTGATGCAATGAAATGATTAAACTGAGACGAGACCAGGAGGTGAAAAAGAAGTTGTAAACCAGTCCTTCAAAGGTGAAATGGAAGCAAATTTCTCCTTTTCCTCTTCATATAATACTAGGATTTCTGACGGAAGCCGTGACATTTTGGAAGGTGAAATTTGTAATTACAGTTGATTCATGTTTTAAAAACGATGCCTTCGGGAGGGCATCATTAAATTATTAGGAACTAGCGTGTCGTTTAAATATTAAGATGATTTAAAAAAAATGAAATACTATATTATTAGTCTTTTTTTAAATGGTTAAACAAATTCAATTGTAGCTTTTAAAAGGACCAAGTCACTAAAAAATTTGAAATACTATATTTTGTTTTGTGAGGCAGTGGCAACACAAAACACACATACATGCATCGATCACCTTCTGTTCGGATATTGAAAGCAGCCCTCAAAACTCGTCGTTTCAAACTCATTCGTATTGTCAAATTATATAGTTCTTTTATAGAAAGACAAATTATCGATATTAGAAAAATAAATAAAGGTAAGTTAAATAATAATGTACAGCATTAACAACGGAGAGCTAGGACATGAAGGGCACAAGCTAGAAAGAAATCACCAGGTCTCTTTTAACAGGAAAATTGAATAGTCTAAGGATATATATCTGTGTGTGTGTGTGTGTGTGCAGCTGAACATTTAAAGTACTATCTTATTATTTGAGCAAATTAGAATCTACACATCCAACTTAAGCAGTAGTACTCGTAGGTGTAATGGAAATTTCATGGAAAAACAGCCAAGTTAAACCATAAAGCTTTCACTTATGCATGCATGTCAAAACTAATTTCCGTGCTCATTGTACTGATATGAGCTATGGTACTTATCACTTTTTGAAAATTTGTGGTTAAAATACTATCTTTATTTTAGATTTTATACATATTAAAATATTTTTAAAAAAAATGAAAGTGAGAAAAAAATTAACAACAACCATTCAAATTAGATTTAAATGGTGCGATATGGTAATAAAACTCTTGATACTCATAGCTCTGAAGCTCGTAGAGGTAGAGATATAGAGTTTTTGTTAAGTCAATTACTCATTATATACATTATAAATAGTATAGTGGCGGACCAAAATAGTGGCACTATATTATAAATAGTTATATTGAATATTCTAATCTATCTACTATGCCAATAAAACTTGCAACGACAATAGGTCTCGAGAAGGTAACTAATAGTAGTTAGATGCTCAGTTCTTCTTTAAAAAAATAGATATCAATATTAATTCAAACCACTGTAGATTAAAAAGTTTCAATTATAAATGAATATGTAAGTTTTAGATACAACTGTTAGTTTATGATTGAGATCTGCAATTTATTTTTTAGGATAAAGTATATTTTCAGTTTTTTTAATTTATAGAAGATTTTAATTTGGTCTTTAAGTTTTTTTTTTAAAATGTTTTACTTTTTTAACCCTAAAACTGTTTTAAAAACACAATGATGTTGAGATTTTGAATATTGATAAAAAAATTTTAAAATGTTTATTAAATTTAATTTAAATCAACCATGTTTAATATAAAAAATTATTATTAAACTAATGATTTTAAGTTAAATGTTTAAAATTAAGAGGCCAAACAAAAATTTATATAAAATTAAATATCTAAAATATATACTTTTTCCCTTTTCTTAACATTTTAAAAACTTAACTATTATTAATTTAATATTTTAAAAATCAAATATTATTCCTATCAAGTCTAACATAAAAGAAAACATTTTTCTCCTAGGAAAAAAAGTGAGAGGAAAAGTCAAAAACGAGAATATGCTGACGGAAGCCATGACACAAAGGTGCAAATTATCCAAAGTGGTGGCGAACATGGAACTCCGTAGGACAGGTCAAGACGCTTTTGGGGAGGGATCCTTTTTTTTTAAAATAAATTTTTTGGATAATAAAAGATGAAGTATCCTCCCAAGGCGCATCTCTCCATTATTATTAAATGACAATTATAACAGTTTCGCGTTGATAAATAAATTTGCCTCATAACTCAAAATTGTATTAATTCATAAACAGTTTAATTTTTAATTATTACTTCTTCCTGTCTTATTTATATGTTTTAAATTCAAACAGAATTTTATCTATTTTATAAGTTTTAATTGGATTTCTTTTCTCTTAATATTTATTTTTTTTTTAATTTACCCTCAGTGATTTATTTCCTCTTATTTGTCATATCTATCATACATATCTTCCTACATTTTTTTTTATATTTTTTCTCATTTATTTTAAATTGTATTTAGCAACAAAAGTATAATATTTTAAACATATTTATTAGTTTTTATCTAATTTTTTATTATTGGTGAATTAATTATTTGAAACTAATGGGACAAAAAAATTATTATTATTATTATTATTATTACTTTCCGGTCTTATTTATAATACCTTGTGTATAGACGGTAAACGAAACATTATACTTAAATTATTATTATTATTAGTCTTTGTTTGAGTATTTGTTTATGCTTTATTGACCTGGAATTCCCGCGCCGCCTTATTATATTATGAGTCTTTGTTTGAGTATTTGTTTATGCTTTATTGACCTGGAATTCCCGCCCGCCTCGCGCATACGTTGGGATTAGGGGTGTTCACGGGACGGATATCGGGACCGGGACAGGCCCGTCCCGGTCCGTCCCGATGAACAGTAACAGGACAGATTTTCTGTCCCGTGTCCCAGCCCCAGTCGGGACGGGATGGATCCGGGACCGGACCAGGATGTCCCGAAATATTTTTTTTTATTTTTTAAATTTTTTTAAATTTTTTTAAAAAAATCTGATTTTTTAATTATATTTTTTTGAGCTTAAATCTTATAAAAACATCTTTTTATTTGTTTGGACACTCTTAAACAAAAGCTCAAAATATTACATATAATAGTTATTAAAAACTCTAAACAAAGCTTTTAACACAATAAAAACTTGCTAAAAATTCTAATCATCATAATCTCAAATCATTAACAAATATAAAAACTCTAAATAATATATCCATAGTTCCATACAATAGTCTCAAATCTTAAAAAAATATGAAAAAAATGATATTATATAAAAAATTTTAAAAAATAATTTTTTTTTTTAAAAAAGGAACCGGGACGGGACCAGGACGGGACGACCCCGTCCCGTGTCCCGTCCCGGTCCCTTTTTTGTCCTGTCCTGGTTTGTCCCGTCCCGAAAATTTCAGGACGGATCCGTCCCGTCCAATAAAACCGAGACCGGAACGGATCGACCGGACGGGCCGGCCTTGAACACCCCTAGTTGGGATCCCCAGTGTAGCTTCCAGACTGTTCCGAGCCTATAAATTGAGGCATCCAGGCCCTTCTTCCTCAGTTCTCACCTCTGCATTTCTCTCAATCGTTAGTTCTTCTTGAGCATTTGGTTATTGTTTTATCTGGCAGCAATGGCAAATGAGGCGACTCTGTTGGATTTCTGGCCAAGTCCCTTTGGGATGAGGGTCAGAATTGCACTTGCTGAGAAAGGCATCCAGTATGAGTATAAAGATGAGGACCTGATGAGGAACAAGAGCCCTCTACTTCTTCAAATGAACCCGATTCACAAGAAGATCCCTGTTCTGATTCACAATGGCAAACCAATTTGTGAGTCTCTTATTGCTGTGCAGTACGTTGATGAGGTCTGGAACACCAAATCCCCTCTTCTCCCATCCGATCCTTATCACAGAGCCCAAGCTCGATTCTGGGCCGACTTCGTTGACAAGAAGGTTCTTTTCTGCGCTTCATTTCTTTTCAGATTCTTCACTTTAACTTCTTTCAGATTGCTGTTATTTCTTCGCATTTTTTGATCAATTGATGGAACGTTTCCACTGGATTACTTCTTGTTTGCTCATTAGCTTTGATCCGGACGATTTTGATGGAATATTAGAAGTGAAATTGGCGATTTTTGCATGGCTGAGTGAATATTGAATAAAATATGGATAATATATAATATTGGAGCTCCTTTTATTATTTTTGTCTTCCTTTCCCCAAAAGATTCTGCAAATCGTGTCGATTTCTCCTGTGTCTGAATGCAAATGGGAAATCGTACTTGCTGAATCTCACCAACTTATGGGCTGATTTCTCTCATTCAGAAAGTCCTGTTTTTTATATTCCTCTGCATTATTTTACAGGACAAGAAGGAAAGCATATTCGGATAATTATTTAAATTTCAAAATGTTTCTGGTTCAGTACTAATAATTGCATGTTTCTATAAAGTTTTAAGGTGTCTTTAAAAGTCATCTTTGCCATACATATATAGATGCTTTTTTGTTTTCAATTTTGGCGAGAAAGCACACTAACCTGTGAGCGGCTGATTCTTTTCCCATCATAGTATTGTTTCTTTAAGAGAAAATAGGGCATTGTTGCCGTTTGATTTTCCTTCGTCTATCATTTCATAACCAAGTTCTCAACTTGAAACAGATACATGATGTGGGAAGGAGACTATGGGCTACCAAAGGAGAAGAACAAGAAGCTGCAAAGAAGGAGTTCGTGGAGTACCTGAAGTTGTTGGAGGAACAGTTGGGAGACAAGCCCTACTTTGGAGGGGACAATCTTGGATACGTGGATGTAGCACTTGTTCCATTCTTCAGTTGGTTTGAAGCCTATGAGACATTTGGTAACTTCAAGATAGAGGCTGAGTGCCCCAAATTCATTGCTTGGGCCAAAAGATGCATGCAGAAAGAGAGTGTGTCCAAGTCTCTTCCTGATCAGCACAAGGTCTATGAGTTTGTGCTTCAGAGGAGAAAGAGGCTTGGAATTGAGTAGCTTCATTAGGAGACAGTGATCTTCGAGGGATCATTGGCTTCACGTTCTGAGTAGTAGTGTTATAATAATATGGCAGTTTGGTGGGCCATACTACATTTGTCTGTGAGGTGTTTGTAGCTGTTGTATTGGTACTTGGTCTCTTATACCCATTATGTGTTGTCAGTCATTATTACAATGTTGTAACTTTACCTGCATGCGTAAGAAGGCGTGGGAAGTGCGGCTCCTTCGAATTAGCCCCGTAGTTACACATCTTGAGGGCTTTGACCTTTGCCGTGCGCCTGTGCCTGAACCTGCATTCCCTTCTGGCTAAAAAAGAAAAAGAAAAACAAACCCCGTATTCCTTATCGACGCAAGTTTCAGGGTACCCTTTCTCAATGAATCTTGACAAGGAGAAATAGGTATCTTGTCATGTTTTCAAGTTCTCTTATCAGTATTACTGCTCCGGTTTCATTTTTAATTTAGTTTTAAATATAAAGTTTTAATTTATTTTATCTCTCATGTTTATCTATTTTTTTAAGGTAGTTTTTGTACATATTGAAAATTTCATCAAATGATAATTTTAATCAATATACATTATTCATAAGGGTATTTTAAAAAAGACAATACGTATTTATTATCAATAACTAAATTAATTCTCTTAATTTATTCAAATTACTTAATTAGAGAATTAGAAGTAGTATCAATTACGCTCAATAGAACGACAGTGTCATGAATAAAGGACAGAATTAAACAAAGCATGCAAGATAAGGAAAGAAAATGGGATCACAGAGAAATGCTACCTCCGCTTTTTAATGTAAGAGATATTTTAATTTTTAATTTGGTTCTAAACATAAGACTTAAATTTACGTTGTCTGTCATATTTATCTATTTTTTTATATTGTAGTTGTTATATATGTTAAATGTTTTTGACTTGTGGCACCTCAAATTGTAACTTGCTTGTTTTCAGGTCTTTTGTCTTAGCAGTCTCTAATCTCCGACAATGCATATTGAATTGATTAATGAGTAATTAAGTTTTTGCTTTGAAATTATCAATTTCTCCGCTATGACTTCTGTGATTTGATAATTAGTGGGGATTGTGTGGTTATTTCAGTTGGAATTTAGACAGAGCAAGATAAAATTTGATTTAAAAATCGTGTTATTTTTCAGTTATTGTACGTATTACTTCCATTCCATAATATAAAAGTTAAATAATTAATTTAAAGATATTACAAAAAATTAAATTAGTTAATTATAAAGTATGTATGTTGATTTTCTTAAAATCTAAAAAAAAAACTACACATAATCTTACAGAGGTGCTGACAACAAATATGATTGGACTGCTTCTTTTTTTTTTTTTTTTACTCAAAATGATATCATTTCAAACTTGATAATTAAAAAAAATATATAACCGATCAATCCATATAAAATGCCTGATTAGACTAGACCGGTTAATTCAGTTGGATTTTAATACCATGGAAACACAAAAGCCAATATCTTTTATTTTTATTTTAGTGCAATACTTATGTTAAAATTTTTATATTTATTATATCAAATTCTCTAATTATACATGACAATGTGTTATATTTTTGAAATGTTAACATTTAATAGAATTTAATCATAAAGTCACATGAAATTTAAAAAAGAACACATGTTTATGTGTAATTGAAGAACTTAACATAATTGATACAAAGAATTTGACCTACGTATTTTTGTTTATTTTAAAACTTACGAGTTACAACTGCTTTGTTAAATATGTGAAACTATTTCTCTTATTTTTGTTTCAAACAACTTTTTCCTACAATATAGAACAATAACCTTAACCTTGACATATCAATAAATGTAGTGCGGTTTTTTCACTCTGACCAGAACAAATGCAATTAATTAAGTTAAGAACTAAATGTTAACATGATGCGGTAATTTCATTCACAGTTTAAAGATTCACTTCAATGATAAAGAATTAATTAAATAAAAAATATACTATAATTTTTAAATTATAATTATAATTTACTCAAAATATTAAAGAATAAGTTAGTGAACATAAATTAAAAACAAGGGCAAATTACTGTGAGGTCGCAAAGAAAAAGATAATTACTAAAAAGTTCTATTTTTTTAAATTTGTACTCATTTTGATTTTATCCCTTAAATTTCAAACTATAGATTTTAGTCTCTCAAATTTACATTTATTTTGATTTTGATCTCTAAAATTTTAAATCACGGGTTTTGGTTTTTCAAGAGGCAAAATGAGACAGGTTTTTATTAAATTATAGAGACCAAAACATATGATTTATGACTTAAAAGACAAAATTAAAATAAAGACAAATTTGAAGGACAAAAAATTGTATTAATTTATTTTTAAAATCAAAACTACACTGTTAAATTACACTGTTAACTACAATGAAATGATTAAACTGAGACGAGACCAGGAGGTGAAAAAGAAAAGTTGTAAATCAGTCCGTCAAAGGTGAAATGGAAGCAAATTTCTCCTTTTCCTCTTCATATAATACTAGGATTTCTGACGGAAGCCATGACATTATAGGAAGGTGAACTTTGTAATTACAGTTAAATTCATGTTTGGAAAAACGATGCCTTTGGGAGGCATCATTAAATTATTTAGGAACTAGCGTGTCGTTTAAATATTAAGATGTTAAAAAAAATGAAATAATATATTATTATTGTCTTTTTTTTGTTTATGTGCTTTTTCAAAATAAATTTCTTAATTCTTTTCAATCTTTAGTCAAATTTTTAAATTTATATTTTGGGAACATATACCAGAAAGTTTTATAAAATGTGAACTATAGAAAAATTACATTATATATATATATATTGAAAATGAAAAGAAATCATGTAAATTCATGAAACTTAAAAGATTTATACAAATTAACTTTGATACGATGTGATTTACAAAATTATTAATTTATAACAAAATTATATAAGGACCTGCCAGAAGACTACTTTATGTCCCTATCTATTTTTACTTTATTAAAATAGTTCGTCCTGTAGTTTATTTCGTCTTCTAATAATAAGTAAAATAGTTGTTATTATTAGAGTAGTTGGTAGTTGTGTCATTATTAGGATGGTTGTGATTATTAAATGTCAGGCCATTATTTTATCTAGTAGATGTAAGAATCAGGTATTAGGGACCATAAAAAATAAGTCATATTATCCATAACTTATAAAAAGTACTCCCTTCGAGTCTTATTATAAGTTTTAAATAACTAATTCATGAATAACAAATGATTAATTAAAATTAGCTTAAAACAATAAATATGTTAAAAATATATTTTTATTTTCAAATATACTCTTATAATAAATTAACAAAAAGAATGAAAGAGAATGTGTGAAAAAAATATGACAAGAAAGAAATAATTAAAAACAACATTAAAAAAATACATTAAATATTAAGACAAATCCAAATTAAAATTTATAAAATAAACTATGCTCCTTTTCAAATTTAAAACTCATAAATAGAACCGGAGGAAATAATTTCTTATTGATTATATACATTAATGTCGGAAAAGGTACATTTTAAACTCTAAAATCAAAATTGGATCAGATTTAAAACGTCACATTACTAATTCGGGTCTTTAGGTCTAACCCAAAAGCTAGCTCCTAAATAAAAGATACTTAAAGAATATTTAAATCCTGTGAGTGTCAAGGCTTCACACAATATGGGACTAGTATTCTATTGTTATAGGTATTTTTCCTTTTTTGGCTTGTCAAATGAAGATCGTAATGCCTAAAGAGTGCATACATGATTAGTGCAATCTATTTTTTTTTAGCAAGTTGTTACAGTTAATAAGGACAAAAGGAACATATATTTCAGAAAACCTTTTTTTTTTTGTTTGGTTTTGGCCTCGCCTTTTTTTTTTGGCCAAATTGGCCTCGCCCTGTTGAAAGAGCTGAATGGGAGTTCTTTATTTCAATGAAAAACTCCAAATTAGGTTCCCAAGTCGCCCTAATACAAATTGACGAATCGATGTATTCATCGAAACGTCCGAAACCCTCACTTGCTCCTCAGCACATGCAGTGGGGACCCTCATTCATTTTTTTTTTTGGGGACCAAAATGAGAGTCCATTTTATTAATACTCAAAAAAAAAAAAATCAGATACACACACTAATAGCCACTTAAGGCCTGAAAAAGAAAAAGCACTCGGAGAAAGCCTAGAAGTACAACCTAACATACAAACTAAACCAAAACACAAAGAAGAACCTAAAGTACAAGCTAGAAGAGAGAAGAAAAAAACAAAAACACACAGAGGCAAACTAAAAGCAAGAAGGCACCTTAACCAATACTAGATCTATCCAAACTGCCAAGACAACCAGTTGCATCAGTACTCCTTCGGCCAACTTCCTCCCCAACAAACTCACCTGATCCTGTAGTGCAAGCAGTACCAAACCAAGACCCCTCATTTGATAATAAGAGTTTGGCAAGAGGGGGTGGAGGTTGGATAAACAAGTTTTCTGCCATAGCCAAGCCGTCATGTGTTGCTCTCCAAATAAAATGCTGAACTTTAGGAGGTACTTTAAGCTTCCAAATTTCACTCCAAAGTCCACCCAATATCACATAGGAAGACTCAGGTCTCATCCTCCTAGTAACACACTTGCCATTTTTGAACTCAACATATCCAATCTACACAGAATAGGTCCTATTCTTGCTACCTGACCAAATTAGTTTATCCCCTCTTTCCAACGAAGATAGAGGGATTTGTAGTATCTTCTGAACTATTTCAACATTAAACAGTTCATAAAGGATCTCATTCTTCCACTGTCCATCTTCCATGAGATCACTAACCAGCATTTCCGAGTCAAAAGAATTATTTTCCCCAGAACACTTCAGAGCACATTCCCCCACCCATCTATCTTCCCACACCCTCACCTTCCTACCATTTCCAATTCTCCAGGCTAGATCCTGTTTCAAGAAATCCCTGCCTTCTAAGATGCTAGACCAACCCCATGAAGCTCTCCCACCCTTGCTACCATCTAGAAAATCAGAATGAGGAAAGTAGAGGCCTTTTAGCATTTTAGCCCACAAAGCATAAGGATTTTGGACTATTCTCCACGCAGTCTTTGCTAACATGGCTAGATTAAAATCAGTAAAGTCGCTGAATCCTAAGCCACCTTTCTTCTTTTGTGATGTCATGATATCCCATGCTTTCCAGTGGATCCCATCTCCTTCCAAACCCTTCCCCCACTAGAATCTAGAGATAAGCCTATCAAACTCTTTGCAAGTTTTCATAGGCATTTTGAAGCAATCAAGCAAGTCATGGGGTAAACAGGAACAGCATTAGCTACAGCCTTAATCAAGATTTCCTTTCCAGCTTGAGTAAGATAGTTTGTTTCCATAATTGAATCTTCTTTAGCATCTTATCACAAATGAAAGCAAGTGACTTAGCCTTTGACTTGCTCCAAATAATAGGGAGGCCAAGGTATTTCCCTGGATCTCTAGTTTCTTTAATTTCAAGCCATCGACACACACGGTTTCTTCTATTTTCATCAGTGTTTGTAGAGAAGTAAATTCCAGATTTTTCTAGGTTAACCAATTGTCCAAAGGCATTGCCATACACTACAAAAATCTTCTTTAACCTTCTACAATTTTTCCTTGAAGCCTTCATAAAGAATAGAGAATCATCTGCAAAAAGACAATGCGATAGAATGACTCAATTTAATGCCTTCAAGTTCACCTCTTTCCACATTCTTCTTAATCATGTTGGATAACACATCCACAATCAAGATGGAAAGATAAGGTGACAGAGGGTCACCTTGTCATATTCCCTTTTTTGGAATCACCTCTGCAATTCTTTTCCCATAAAGCATTATTGAGTACCTCACTAATCTAACACAACTCATGATACATGCAACCCATCTTGAGTCAAAACCCAACTTCAACATAACATGCTCAAGAAAATCCCATTCAATTCTGTCATAGGCTTTGCTCATGTCCATTTTCAAGGCAAATTCAAATTTGTTGACTCCCCTCCTTCATTTCAAATAGTGGAAAGCCTCATGTGCCAAAATAATGTTGTCATGGATCATTCTTCCTTCAACAAAAGCACACTAATTCTCAGAAATTACCTTCGGCATCAAAGACTTCATTCTATTAGTCAAGACCTTCGAAAACACTTTATAACAATAATTACAAAGTCTTATAGGTCTATACTGAGTGACTACTTTGGGTTTATCAATTTTTGGAATCATTACCAAATCAGTAATGTTGACAGGATCAATCAAGACACCATTTTCTACACAATTTTTCACCAATTCAAACACCTTATCTCCTACAGTTTCCCAAGATCAATGGAAAAAATTGCCCAATAAAACCATCAGGACCAGGGGCTTTCCTTCCTTCCATCTGGAAACAAGCTGTCTTGACTTCTTCTTTAGTTACAGCTCTCATTAGGTGCATATTATCAGTCTATGAGATTTTATAGTCAACATAGCTGATTGCCTTAAAGAAATTCTGCTCCCCAGAATTTGTAAACAAGCTTTTATAGTAATTGGTAAATTCTTCTCCTATAGCAGAATCCTCTTCCAACCATCTCCTACTTTTATTTTTCAATCTCAAGATTTTGTTTCTTGCCCTGTGCTGGACAGTCGTGATATGAAAGAATTTTGTATTCCCATCACCTTCCTTTAACCATTTAATTCTGGATCTCTGATGTCAATATTTTTCTTCCAATCTCCATACCTCTTCCAGTTCACAAGAGATTGCCTCTTTGTGTAGCAAAATTTCCTTAGTAAGAATTTGCTTGTTGCATTCTTCAAGTTTACTCATGAGAGTTTCAATCCTTTTCCTCTTATTAGGAAAAACTTTTCTACCCCACTTCTTCAATGCCTTGCTACAATTCACCAATTTTGAAGCCAATTCATCTGCAACACTACAATTCTAGTATTTATCAGAATTCCAAGTTCTATAAACCACCCCATCATATTCCTCATGCTCACACCAGTAAGGTTCGAATCTGAATAGTCTGGGGCTTTTTTCCTGTCAATAGTTTAGGTCTACCACTAATAATTGATGGTCAGATCCCACAGGTTCACAATGATAGACCATCGCTCTTGGAAATTTTTCTCTCATGTCACCATCTCCAAAAACTCTGTGTATCCTTTCTTTGATATGATTCACTCCTAGTCTGCCATTAGCCCAAGTGAATCTTGAACCTTTAAACTCCAAATCCATATATTCACAGTCACTAATCATTTTATGGAATCCCAAAAATCTTCCTAGCAGCTCTTGGATTTCCCCCCAATTTCTCACTCTAGTTCAAAATTTCATTGAAGTCCCCAACACATAGCCAGGAACCATTTATAGAAGGAGCCAAACTCGCCAATCTATCCCAAACTCGACACCTCTAAGCTTCTTTTGGAGGTCCATAAACCAAAGTAAGGAAACCAGGTACATCTTCACTTGTGTAAGAAATCTTAGCGTGAATAATATTTGAACTGCGAGATATTAAATCAAATTTCAATTCAACCTTCCACCAGACTGCCAACCCACCACTTCTACCTCTGGGATCCATATAGAGTTCATTATGAAAGCCCAACTTCTTCTTAATTCTTCTCATGTAACTTTGATGCTTTTTTGTTTCCATAAGAAACACTAAAGAAGGTCTATATTTAATGCAAACCTCCTTCAGATTCCTTACTGCCACGGAAGCACGAAAACCCTAGCAGTTCCAAGGAGACCCTTGTTCATGTAAGTGTCCAAGAATCAATATTATTTCCATTATTTTTCTCAAAAGTAAAAATACCTGCTGCGCCATTACTTATATTTTCATCATGTCTTCACATTTTCCTCGTATCTGTGATCTTAGTATTACTTCCGATTTTTAATATAAGAACTAGTTTGGCTTTTAATTTAATCATAAATATAAGACTTCAATCTATTTTGTTTCTCATATTTATCTTTTTTAACAAAATAATTATTGTAGTAGTTATATATGTTAAATATTCAATTAAACGGTAGTTTTAGCTAATAATATCTTTCGTCCTTAACGTAAGAGTTAGTTGACTAATTTGAATAAATTAAGAAAACTAGTTAAGTTAGTTATTTAGTTGACTAATTTGAGTAAATTAAAAGAAACTAGTTAAGTTATTTGTAATAATTAAGTAGCTGTTCTCTTTCCTAACATATCCTTACTAATTAAGTATATTGGCTACAACTACCATTATTTCAAAGACTACCTTAAAAAATAAATAAATATAAGAGACAAAGTATATTGGGGTTTTATAACTAGTACCAAAATAAAATTCAAACAAGCTCTTATATTAGCAAAGGTACTTTAGAAAAGACAACACCTAGTCATTGCAAATAACTAACTTAACAAATTTTCATAGTCTACTCAAATTAGTCAATCAGCTCTTATATTAAGAACCAGAGATAGATTTACTATACAAATATCCAAAACACAATAATTCCATGAGAAAATAATACCCCCTCCCACCTTTAATATAAGAGTTGGTAAAGAATTAAATTTATTTGCATGTTTATCCTCCCCGTGTGTGTTCTAATTCAATTTGTTACCTTGTTGATCAAATTTTTATATTGAAGGACCAAGGTACACAGCAAGCTTATAATGATCACTACAAAAAAACAGACTTTAGGCGACGACTTTCGGCGGCGACAAAAAAAGTCGCCGCTGAAGGTCCACTTTCAGCGGCGACACCAAAAAGTCGCCGCTGAAAGTGGATCTTCAGCGGCGACTTTTTTTGTCGCCGCCGAAAGTGGACTTTCAGCGGCGACATTTTTAGTCGCCACTGAAAGTTCGCCATTGAAACCAAGACTTTCAGCGGCGACTCTTTTAGTCGCCGCCGAAAGTGGACCTTCAGCGGCGACTTTTTAGTCGCCGCTGAAAGTTCGCCATTGAAACCAAGACTTTCAGCGGCGACTTTTTTTGTCGCCGCCGAAAGGGGACCTTCAGCGGCGACTTTTTTTGTCGCCGCCGAAAGTGGATTTTCAGCGGCGACTTTTTTAGTCGCCGCTGAAAGTTCGCCATTGAAACCAAGACTTTCCGCGGCGACTTTTTTTGTTGCCGCCGAAAGTGGACTTTCAGCGGCGACTTTTTTAGTCGCCGCTGAAAGTGGACCTTCAGCGGCGACTTTTTTTGTCGCCGCTGAAAGTATAATATAATAATATATATTTTATTTTACAATATTAATAAACAAATTCAATCTGGCTCAGCGGCAAGAAGGTTGGACACGAAAGGAGGCGGTCACGAGTTCGAACCTGGAAGAAGACACATTTAAGGTGAAAATATTTAGATGATGACGTGGCGAGGAGGAGTGATGTGGCAATGACGTGGAGGTGGCTAGTGATGATGTGGCGGTCGGCGGTGATGATGTGGCCGCCGATGGCGATGACGTGGAGGTCGACGGTGATGACGTGGCGGCCGGAGATGATGACGTGGCACCGACGGCGATGACGTGGCATTGGTAAAGCCAATTCTTCTTAGGCATTACTTTCAGCGGCGACAAAAAAGTCGCCGCAGAAAACACTTTCGGCGGCGACATTTGTCGCCGCCAAAAAGTCTTTCAGCGGCGACAAGAGTGTCGCCGCCGAAAGTGTTTTCTGCGGCGACTTTTTTGTCGCCGCTGAAAGACTTTTTGGCGGCGACAAATGTCGCCGCTGAAAGTGTTTTCGGCGGCGACATTAGTCGCCGCCGAAACTTCTAAAAGTCGCCGCTGAAAGTATCTTTTAGCGGCGACCTTTTTAGTCGCCGTTAAAAGTTTTCAGCCACAGCTGCTACGGCAACGACTTTTCAGCGGCGACTTGTCGCCGCAAAAAACTTTCGACGGCGACTTTTGTACTTTCAGCGGCGACTTTTGTCGCCGCTGAAAGTCAATTTTTTTGTAGTGGATGCTAGATGTGCCATACCCGTTGTTTTAGGTAATAAATTAAAACTGCTATTATAAGCGACATATAATAGATTTTTTAAAACAAAAACGGAATCCAGAAGAGACTCAAGTAGCTAGCTAGCCGTAAAAACTTGTCTGCAATGAGCTACATTTTTCAAAAATCATAGTTAACAAGTGTTAGATGTAGTCTAGTAGGATCACAACAACTAATTAATGTCACGTTTAATTAAACTATGTAAAGAATTGTGACTGGTTATCAATGCAAGAACTTTTTCAGTGACAAGTTACAAAATCATCAAGCACAAAACTATAGTAATGGGGACCAATAAATGAATTAATTAGAAGTTGGAGGGGCCTTCACGTGTCAACTGGAAATGCATGCCAAAACACGATGGATTCTCGTAAGCATGACGTACGTGCGATTGGTCTCTCTTGTGGAGATACCTACTTCTGTATGCGCTGTAATTAACACACACAAGAAGCTGCATTTGCATGGATCCACTTACACACACACACACACGCACGCAACGAACATAGCCCTTAGGGGTGTATGTATGTACAAGGAAGGCGAATATGGAAGGGGGAAGCACTTTGGGCAGAAAATCATAGAAGACAACGATATGTTGGGGAGCGAAAGGGCAGCCGCATCTCCAAAAGGGTTTTGAATCCTTAATTGTCGGATATATATGCCCTTTGGCTTTTGGGACCTAACAAAAGGTCACATTACGTGAGCCTCCCTCCATATATATCCAATTCATCTTCATTTATTGCGCCAAAACCTTTTGCCGGATCCGATCGAAACTCTTTTTGTGTTTTCATTACGTGCGCGCGCGCACACGCTCAGTAATCTGTGAGTATATATGTTTGTGTGGAGGCCGGCCGATGGAGAGAAGTTTGGAGATGATGGATGATGAAATGAACACAAGGGAGAGGGTGCCCATACAGAAGGCAACCTCAGCAAACTTTCCCCGTTGTTTGCGTAGGCATGCATACATAAGCAACCTTCAAATAAAATTCAAGTGTTGAAGGTAGCTACGTACCTATTTCCTTCACACTTGGTCCTCTCTAACATATGATTCGTGTTCCCTTTTACGTCTATATTATTATCAATGCCATGTCACCACCAAACTCAATCTCTGCTTACCCGAAAAACCGAGTTCAAACTGTGTCTTTTTAATATATGTATCATTCAAGATTCGTCTAACAGATAAATCATCTTCTCCTATTTAATTATTACTACCTCCTTTCCTTAATATAAGAATTAATTAACTAATGTGATCATATTAAAAAAATTAGTTGAGTTAGTTATTTGTGATAAAAAGATGTGTCTTCTCTAAAATACTCTTGTTAATCATATGCATTAGTTAGAACTATCATTTTATAAAATATTTAACATGTGCAACTGCTATGAGTGCTTTCTTAGAGGAAAAATGGATAAATATGAAAAACAAAATGGATTGAAATTTTATATTTATGATTAAATTAAATGTCAAACTAGCTCTTATATTTAAAATCGAAAGTAATATTTTATTTGTTTTGTAGACTCTTTCTGACCATGCGTGCAGTGTTTCTCTTTGCTTGGTGAACTTTATATGCTTTTTGTCAGTGCAACATCGATATAAAACTGATTTTATTTAAATTTACATGCCAAGACAAGGTATATTTTCTTAGAATTCTTTAAGAAAATAAGCATATACAAAGCACGCAATTTATAGTTAGTGATCTATAGTCTAACAATAGTTATTATTTCTTTCTCTAATTTTTTGTCTTATTGATATTTGATTACTTGTGTCAGCTTTGAGGACAGTGAGGTAGGATTCAATTTGCACTTGCACATGCATGTTGCCCATTGCTTTCTTCGTAAATATAAGGTTCTTTAAGGGTTTTAGTTTTGTTCAAAATTCAAGGTCTCATTTCTTCTTATTTCCGATATTAAATTTTTTTCCTCATAGTACCCTTGTTTATTGAAATAGTTGTATTTTTACGCATTAAATTTTAATCATTTAATGGTAAGATTATTTTTTAAAATCAAAATAAAATCAAATTCTCTACATATTAATTTCAAATAATCAACTTATATAGTCGTTTGGTATTTACGATTTAATTGAGAGAACATTATATTTAGAATTGAAAGAGTATTATGAAGTCCAAGTGATTAAGAGAGGGAATCTCAAACATTAAAATTCCCTTATTCAAAAATTGTTTTCACCATAAATAACTAAATAACTACCACAAGAATATTCTTCTACCCATTTTTTATTTTATTACTCCCTCCGATCATAAGTATAAGACCTATTTTGTAGTATAATTTATATTAAAAATATGTTTTATATTTAAGACCAGAGGTATTAAATAAGATGTAGCTAACAATAACAGAATAAAAATATGTTAACGATTATAATAAGCCTGGGCCTTCGTAATAGGCTTCTATACGAAAGTCGCAATAAGTATCATTTGTGGGCTGCTTTTTCTATGTTTCTTCCGTTTGTGGGCCTACTTTGTCTCCTTTTATGTTGGATTTGTCATGGGCCAGACTTAATTGATATCTATCCTTTGAAAACACAAGATGCTCCACCGAAAGCTAAAATGAAAAAGAAGAATGTCTGTGCCGTTAAGTTTAGACATGCAGATGTGCTTACCTCACTTTATTTTTCAAAGAAAATAATTTTAGGAAGAATTTCAATTAGCCCCCACGGTAGAAAGTTATTTTCCAACAACCTCCACAAAATTATGAAATTTCAATGCACCTTTTAGACTGAAATTAAATTAAATTTTATGGGTGAAAACCCTTGCAAAGATAGAAAATAGAAAAGCAAATTCACAAGTGGAATGAAAGAATTCACAAGAGGAATAAGGCTAGTTATAACTGAAGTAAGGCTATTTACAAGTGAAGCAAGCGTTCAAAATAAGTTAGAGAGTTAGAATTTGCTAGTGGAATACAGAAATTTGCAATCAAGATAAGATAAGTTACAAAAGGAATAAAATATTTTACAACGAGAGTAAGGCCATTTATCGGTGGAGCTAGCATTTCTAACAAGTCTGGGAGTTATGATTCAAAAGTGGAATATGAGAATTTACACTCAAGATAAAGTAATTCACAAGAGAAATAAGGCTAGTTACAATTGGAGCAAGGTCATTTACTAATTGAACCATAAAATTAGGATTCACAAGTGAAATAAGAAAATTTACAACTGAGATTAAGTGATTCATAAGAGAAATAAGACTGTTTACAATTGGAGGAAGAGCAATAATGTCTTTCCACCCATAAAATTTAATTTCATTTTCATCCTTGGAATGTAATGAAATTTCAGAATTTTGTGGAATGTTGGAAAATAAATTTCTTCTACGGAGGCTGACTAAAATTCTCCCATAATTTTAACTTTTTTAATCGTCACCATACATCTTAGCACCTTTTCTGTGGTCCCTTGGGAGACATTCGATCCAATAGTACCTAAAAGTAAACAACCTTGACTCAGATGACGTAAGGACAGAGAAAACATCCCTAGATACCACTACATTTTAGACCTGTAAAGGACTTGGTTAAATATAACACATCATCATATAGTCTGCCATAACCAAGCGGTTGAACCCGGAAAGTTCATGCCCAAGGGAAAAAAAAAGAGGAAAGAAACCGAAAAAGTTTCCCTTCTTGCTGCCTGCTACCACAATGGTAGCTGCATCAATTAAATGCTGCAACATATCAGATGAATGCAGCTATGACAAGACCTGGCTAATACGCTCCAACTCTGCTACTTCCTGCAAGAAAAAACTACACCTGTATTGCAGAAGCATTTGACAAATATACCATTATGAATCACCAGGACTTGAGGATTGGCTTCATTGACATGTTGACGTTTGCAAAAAAAAAAAAGAAAAAAAAAAGGTTTCCAGACAATGAGCCAATATGTGATATCAACAGGTCTTGTAATAAGAACCAATTTTTCCCTGCAAACGTACTACTTGCTTCACTCGATAGCTCTTCTATATTAAACTTGTCATCCCATAATTTTAACTGAATCCTTAAAAATTATGTTTATCTTAAGTCTTTTTGAAAAATAAAATTGATCAAGTTAATCTCCAAAAATTTCGTTTTATATCAAATGGATTGTGTGGAGAAGTACCTGTAGCTCCACAATGCATGCATTGCGAGCGATCTCATCATTGTGTTGGAAGTATTGGACGAGAATATACTCTATCTTATTCAAATAACTAAACTATGTAATTCAAGAAGTTGATTGAAATAAGGTAAAAATAATATATATGTATAAAAAATAATTTTCTAAAATACTTTTATTTATAGAAAGGCTAAGTGGGAGAGAGAATAAATGAAAAAAGAAATGAAAATAAATGAGTAAAAAAAAAAAAAGAGATACATATAATTAACTTGGAGTAAAAAATAGAAAAAAAAAAGTGCATCAAATGATTGACAATCCCAATTAACACTTATAAAATAGTAATTCTTTTTAAAGATTTGATGCTTATATTGTAAATGAAAATGAGTATTATTAGTCATTAGGGATTACGTGGGATTTCATTTGTACTTAGCAAAGGAATCTATTCAAACAGAATGTTTGTTTATTGATAGTTTAAGCTTTCAAGAAATTAAAATAAATTAACAATTGTCGTTAAGTGTCACATGTAAAGTTTTCTCTAATGTGATGTGTATTGTTGTTGAATAAAATAAGGTTGACGCTCCATAATACGCAAGCAATGGCGATGGATGTCGGAGTAAGGCAACAAGAAAGCCTAATACTACTACAAGAAACAGCGCCAGCGACACACCCAGAAGTCTAAAGAAGCATTGGGGAGAACCAAAATGGTTGTCCTCCTCACAACGTGTCCAACGTCGTCGTCATCATCAATATTCATTCAAGACGAAACCTCGTAATAATTTGTCAAATGACCATTGATTCGAAACAAGGTTACAGGTATACGAGGAATTAAAGCAGGGTAAGCAGCGTATGTGTGTAAGCCTTGTAAGAAGACAACAGCATATAAAAGTGGAGACCATCGACGATGGTTCATGAGCCACCTGGCGAAAACCAGTGAGAGATTGAAGGAGGCATCAGGCATGGTGGATGATAAGGTGAGGTGGGGCTAAAACAGCTACATTTAAGTCTTACCCATTACTGGTAGATCTTATCAAAGGGCACAGTACGTCAATATGTGTGCTTTGTTCAGCAGATTCATGACTTTGGTGACAAGAATTAATGCTTCAATTGCACCCCTTTTCCGGTCTTAACTGCTATTGCACTTCCCAAAGCAAGTGGCCTCTATTAATTAGTAATTACGACCCACTTATTTAAAACAATGAAAGCCAGATCGAGACGTTGCATTTGGACCCCACTATTCGAAACATTAGCCTTTGCGGGGCATTTTCAGTCATATACCCCCCTTCTATCTCAAAATATGTCTAAAAAGTTAGTTAAAATTAATTAAAGATATGTTGGGAAAAAAATAATTAAGTATAGTAAATATATATAAAATAGAACTTATTTTCTTGTAAAACACTTTTACTTATAGAGAGGGTAAGTAGAAAAGAGAATGAGGGTAAAAAGATAGATATAAGAAAAAACGGGTAAAAAGAAAAAGATGAGAAAGACCTATAACTAATTAGGAATAAAAATGAAAAAAAAATGTATTAAATAGTTAAACAAATTCAAATTGTGGCTTATAAAAGTACCAAGTAGCTTTGAAAATTTGATACTCATATTTTGTTCGAGGCAGTGGCGACACAAACACATCTTAATTGGCCCTTTGTACAAAGACCTCACCTTCCAAATTAAAACTCTGGCATCCAATTATGATATTTTCTTGAACACCCTTGTTAATTATAATGCCTTTAAATGCATCTAATATTAACAAAAATCATGATTTCAGAAATTTTTTACGATTTATAAAATAAATATATAAAAAAATTTCTCTCGTTTACTAAAAGTTATCAAACCCTGAACCATCTTCTACGAAGCACGTTATAATGTGAGTTTTAAGAGAAAAGCGAGGAAAGAAAAATAGAGAATATGCTGACGGAAGCCATGACATAAAGGCGCATATTATCCAAAGAGGTGCGGACCATGGAACTTCGTAGAACGCGTCAAGATATATTTGGGGAAGGATTTTTTTTTTAATTTTTTTTGGGTAATAAAAGAGGAAGTATCCTCTCTTTGTAGTTAGGTGTTCCCCAAGGCGCATCTCTTTATTATTATTAAATGACAATTACGAGAGATAAAATATTTTTTTATTCTTTTATAAGATATTGAGAAAAATTTTTATATAGATATATAATTTTACTTTTTATTTATTATTGTGTTTACTTTGCTTATGTAAAATATATTATATATTGAATAAGAATAAAATTGAAAAGTTATTGAATTTTAAATGAAATTTAATAAAATTTAAAGTTTTTTTTTATTTGTATGAAATATATTAGAAGTGTGAACCAGAGGAGTATAACACTTTCATAGTTTCATTGATAAATAAATTTGCCTCGCAACTGAAAAATTGTATTAATTCATAAACAATTATAATTTTTAATTATTACTCCTTGTTTTATTTATAAATTTTAAATTTAGATAAGAATGTCATCTATTTTATAAGCTTTAATTGAATTTTTTTCTTTAACATTTTTTAAAATTTTGCCCTTAATGATTTATTTCCTCTTATTTGCTCTAATCTATCATATCGCATCCTTCTGGATGTTTTCTTATTTGCTATTAGAGTATATTTAAAAGTAAACGTATAATATTTCTAACATATTTATTAGTTTTTTCCTAATTTTTTGTTATTTATGAATTAATTATTTAAAACTAAATAGGACAAAACATTATTATTATTATTATTATTATTATTATTATTATTATTATTATTAATATATAATTTTTTAATGCTTTATTGACCTAGAATTCCGTCACCGCCTCGCGCATTCGTTGGGATCCCCATTGTCGCTTCCAGACCGTTCCGAGCCTATAAATTGAGGTATCCAAGTCCTTCTTCCTCACCTCTGCATTTCTCTCAATCGCTATTTCTTCTTTAGCATTTGGTTATTGTTTTATCCTGCAGCAATGGCACATGAGGTGACTCTGTTGGATTTCTGGCCAAGTCCCTTTGGGATGAGGGTCAGAATTGCACTTGCTGAGAAAGGCATCCAGTATGAGTATAAAGATGAGGACCTGAGGAACAAGAGCCCTCTACTTCTTCAAATGAACCCGATTCACAAGAAGATCCCTGTTCTCATTCACAATGGCAAACCCGTTGTGAGTCTCTTATTGCTGTGCAGTACATTGATGAGGTCTGGAACACCAAGTCCCCTCTTCTCCCATCCGATCCTTATCACAGAGCCCAAGCTCGATTCTGGGCCGACTTCGTTGACAAGAAGGTTCTTTTCTGCGCTTCAATTCTTTTCAGATTCTTCAATTTAACTTTTTAGATTGCTGTTATTTCTTCGCATTGTTTGATCAATTGATGGAACGTCTCCACTGGATTACTTCTTGTTTGCTCATTAGCTTTGATCCGGACGATTTTGATGGAATATTAGAAATGAAATTGGGGATTTTTGCATGGCTGAGTGGATAGTGAATAAAATGTGGATAATATATAATAGTGGAGCTCCTTTTATTGTTTTTATCTTCTTTTCCCCAAAAGATTCTGCAAATCGTGTCGATTTCTCCTTTGTCTGAATGCAAATGGGAAGTCATACTTGCTGAGTCTCACCAACTTATGGGGCTGATTTCTCATTTTGAAAGTCCTGTTTTTATACTCCTCTGCATTATTTTACAGGGCAAGAAGGAAAACATATTCGGATAATTATTATTTTATTTCAATATCAAAATGTTTCTGGTTCAGTATAATTTCATGTTTCTATCAAGTTTTGAGTTGTTCTTAGACGTCATCTTTGCTATACATATATTGATGCTTTTTGTTTTCAATTTTGGCGAGAAAGCATACTAACCTGTGAGCGACTGATTCTTTCCCCGTCATAGTATTGTTTCTTTAAGAGAAAATAGGGCATTGTTGCTGTTTGATTTTCCTTCGTCTATCATTTCATGACTAAGTTCTCAACTTGAAACAGATATATGACGTGGGAAGGAGAGTATGGACTACCAAAGGAGAAGAACAAGAAGCTGCAAAGAAGGAGTTCGTGGAGTACCTGAAGTTGTTGGAGGAACAGTTGGGAGACAAGCCCTACTTTGGAGGGGACAATCTTGGATACGTGGATGTAGCACTTGTTCCATTCTTCAGTTGGTTTGAAGCCTATGAGACATTTGGTAACTTCAAGATAGAGGCTGAGTGCCCCAAATTCATTGCTTGGGCCAAAAGATGCATGCAGAAAGAGAGTGTGTCCAAGTCTCTTCCTGATCAGCGCAAGGTCTATGAGTTTGTGCTTCAGATGAGAAAGAGGTTTGGAATTGAGTAGATTCATAGGAGACAAATGATCGGCTTCACGTTCTGAATAGTAGTTTTATAATAATATTGCACTTTGGTGGGTCATGCCGCCTGTTCTGTTAGTGGGGTGTTTGTAGCCGTTGAATTGGTACTTGGTCTCCGTTACCCCCCTTATGTGTTGTCAGTCATTTTTATATTGCAATACCTTTCCCTGCATGTGTAAGAAGACTTAGCTCGACTGCTCGACTATAAAATTCGAAGTGCAATTTTTGTGACAAATTTTGTCTGAGAAGTGCGGCTCTTTTTGAGCCACTTGGTTACACATTATGAGGGCTTTGACCTGTGCCGTGCGCCTGTGCCTGAACCTGTATTCCCTTCTGGCCAAAAAAGAAGAAGAAAAAAAAAAACCCGTATTCCTTATCGACGCAAGTTTCAGGGTACCCTTTCTCAACGAATCGTGACAAGGGGTAATAGTGGCTGCTTCTAGGCAAACCTCTCGGCTGTCTCTGCACCCCTACCTCCTTTATCACTGAGCGGTCATTTAGGGGCCTTAGCTGGTGATCCGGACTGTTTCCCTCTCGACGATGAAGCTTATCCCCCATCGTCTCACTGGCCGACCTATCTAGTCATGTTTTCAGGTTCTCTTACCAATATTACTACTCTGAATTCATTTTTAATTTGGTTTTAAATATAAAATTTTAATTAATTCTGTTTTTTATATTTATTTATTTTTTTAAGATAGTTTTTTAATTCTAATTAATACATATTATTCGTAAAAGTATTTTAAAAAAGACAATACGTATTTAGTATTAATAACTAATTTCATTCTCTTAATCTATTTAAATTACTTAACTAAAGAATCAGAACTAGTATTAACTATGGTCAACAAGACACATGGCAAAGCATGATGGTGTCGTGAACAAAGGACAAAACTAAACAAAGAATGCAAGATAAAGAAAGAAAATGGGATCACAGGGAAATGCTTTTTAATGTAAGAGCTATTTTGATTTTTAGTTTGATTCTAAATACTACTTCATGTCTTATTATAAAATCTTTTTAACTAAATTACACGGTTTAAGAAAACAATTAAAATTAGTTAAAAGCAATTAATATGTAGTAAATACAGTTTTTTTTCAAATATACCCCTATATATAAATAGATAAATGTGAGAGAGTAATGATGAGATAAATGAAAAAAGAGAATGTATTAAATATATTAAATTAGGAGTAAAATAGGTAATACTGCATTAAATGTTTAGACAAACCCAAAGGGGATCTTATAAAAAGGGATAAATCCATTCAAAAAATTAGATTTTATAATAACAGACGGAGGGAGTATAAGACTTAAATTTATTTTGCCTGTCATATTTATCTTTTTTTTTTTCAAAATTGTAGTAGTTGTGTATGTTAAATGTTTTATCAAATAGTAGTTCTAACTAAGATAATATCTATTTATTATAAATAACCAACTTAACTTCTAAGAGAGACAATACATATTTATCACAAATAATTAATTTAACTAATTTTCTTAATCTTTTCAAATTAGTCAACTAGGTCTTATATTAAGGACATGAAGTAGTATATAGGAGTATTTTTCATCTTGTGGCACCTCAAATTGCAACTTGCTTGTTTTCGTGTCTTTTGCCTTAGCAATCCCTAATCTTCGATAATGCATATTGAATTGATTAATGAGTAATTAAGTTTTTTCTTTGAAATAATCGATTTCTCCGCTATGACTTCTGTGATTTGATAATTTAGTGGGGATTGTGTGGTTATTTCAGTTGGAATTTAGAAAGGGCAAGATAAAATGTGATTTAAAAATCGTGTTATTTTTCAGTTATTGTATGTACCACTTCCATTCCATAATATAAAAGTTAAATAATTAATTTAAAAAGATTAAAAAAATTAGTTGAATTAGTTAATTATAACATATGTATGCTGATTTTTTTAAAATCTGAAAAAAAACCACACATAATCTTACAGAGGTGCTAACAAACAAATATGATTGCACTGCTATTTTTTTTTAACTCAAAATGATATCATTTCAAACTTGATAATAAAAAAAAAAAACTGATAAATCCATATAAAATGCTTGATTAGACTAGATCGGTTAATTCAGTTGGATTTTAATACCATGGAAACACAAAAGCCAGTATCTTTTATTTTTACTTTAGTGCAATACTTATATTAAATTTTTTGGATTCATTATATCAAATTCTTTAATTATACATGACTATATGTTATATTTTTGAAATGTTAACATTTAATAGAATTTAATTATAAAGTCACATAAAATTTAAAAAAAGACGCATGTCTGTCTATATGTAATTGAAAAACTTAACATAATTGATACAAAGAATTTGACCGACACATTTTTCTTTATTTTAAAACTTACGAGTTACAAGTGCCATGTTAAATATGTGAAACTATTTCTCTTTTTTTTTTTCCAAACAAATTTTTCCTACAACTTTTTTACTCTGACCAGAACAAATGCAATTAATTAAGTTAAGAACTAAATCTTAACGTGATGCGATAATTTCATTCACAGTTTAAAGATTCGCTTCAATGATAAAGAATTAATTAAGTAAATAAATCTACTATAATTTTTAAATTATAATTATAATTTACTCAAAATATTAAAGAATAACTTAGTGAACATAAAATTAAAGAACCAGGGCAAATTACTGTGAGGTCACAGAGAAGAAAGATAATTACTAAAAAGTTCTAATGAATGAGCAACAAAAACTGGCTACCATTTTATATACTGAAACTTGTCATTACATATTGTTCAATTGTTAAATTATGCTACCTCTTTTTTTGAATTAATACTATTATTAGTTTTTTAAATTTGTACTTATTTTGGTTTTATTCCTGAAATTTCAAGCTATAGATTTTAGTCTCTCAAATTTGTACTTATTTTGGTTTTGATCCCTCAAATTTTAAATAACGGGTTTTGGTCTTTCAAGAGACAAAATGATACGGGTTTTTATTAAATTATAGAGATCAAAACATATGATTTAAAACTTAAAGGACAAAATTAAAATGAAAACAAATTTGAAAAACAAAAAATTATATTAATTTTTTTTTTAAATCAAAACTACACTGTAGCATGTTGATGCAATGAAATGATTAAACCGAGATGAGACCAGGAGGTGAAAAAGAAAGTTGTAAATCAGCCCGTCAAAGGTGAAATGGAAGCAAATTTCTCCTTTTCCTCTTCATAATACTAGGATTTCCGACGGAAGCCATGACATTATGGGAAGGTGAAATTTGTAATTACAGTTGAATTCATGTTTGAAAAAACGATGCCTTCGGGAGGGCATCATTAAATTATTTAGGAACTAGCGCGTCGTTTAAATATTAAGACGTTAAAAAAACGAAATAATATATTATTATTGTCTTTTTTTTCAATCTTTAGTCAAATTTTTAAATTTTTATTTTGGGAACATATACCAGAAAGTTTTATAAAATGTGAAATATAGAAAAAATTACATTATATATATATGTATTGAAAATGAAAAGGAATCATGTAAATTCATGAAACTTAAAAGATTTATACAAATTAACTTTGATACAATATAATTTACAAAATTAATTTATAACAAAATTATACATTCATTTTTAATATCAATTAATATAATAATATAAAACATAAAATGTATTGAGTCATAATAAATCCAAACTCCGTACCACGCGCAAAACAAATATCTAGTTAAAAACTATGAATAATCAAATCAATTTATCATTTTACCGAAACAAAAAAAACAAAATCAATTTATCAATTTATCTAGTAGATGCAAGTATCAGGTATTAGAGAGCATAAAAAATAAGTCATATTATCCATAACTTATAAGAAAATACTTTATTCAATTCTTATTATAAATTTCAAATAACTAATTCATGAATGACGAACAATTAGTTAAAATTAGTTTAAAATAATAAATGTTAGAAATATTTTTTTTCCAATATACTCTTACAATAAATGAGAAAAAAAATAAAAGAGAATGTGTGGAAAAAATATCACAAAAAAAAATGCATTAATTGTTCAGAAAAATCTAAAATTAAAATTTATAAAATAAACTACACTCCTTCCTAAATTTGAAGCTTATAAATGAAACCAAAGAAAATAATTTCTTATTAATTATATATATTGATGTCCGAAAAGGTCCATTTTAAACTCCAAAATTAAAATGCGATTGGCTTTAAAACGTCATATTGCTAATAGGATCATTTAAAAAATTGGCATGCTCACCGTTGTACCACTTCAGGCCCTTAGATCCAGGACTACGCGATGTAAGACTAGTATTCTATTGTTATAGTTTTTTTTTTTTTTGGCTTGTCAAATGAGGATCGTAATGCCTAAATAGTGCATACATGATTAGTGCAATCTACTTTAAAAAAGAAAAAGAAAGAAAGAAAGAAAAATGCTGTTTTAACATCATTTCACACTCCTCCCACAATTTTAGTGTCGAATATTCGATATTTTCTACTGCCCCAAACATCATGTTTAGAAGTGTAGTAAGACTTGATACACAATTGCACCCATGGTGGGTTTCTTAAAACACAATTTGTTACTGTACTATCATCACATGACATTACTCCCAATAACATGTTCATCTTCTGCATCAAAATGCAAGTATCAGGATAGCCATCAAATAGGGTTACCTGTCATCAATTATGTGATACTAAATGAGAAATGATCAGGCAAATAGTATGGATGACAAAGTAACAGATGAGACTTGGTCTTTGGGAAAATTCCATTCCAAATTCTCAGGCAAGAACAAAGTCTTCCCTAATTGCAGCAAACAACCAACCTCTAAAAAGGTAGACAGTAAAGGATTATTTGAATGCAAGTAAAATCCTTCATGCCAATAAATAAATACAAGTAAAATTAACTAGGAAACTAGGGGAGTTGCCAAGAAGCTACCATGATGAAGAGGTACAAAAGAAATATTTCTTACCCCATCCTCAGCATACACATAAGCATGTATTCTGGCTGTAGGATCCTCTAGTGTCAGCCGCATCCTATAGATACCATGCTCAGAACGGAATTTTTCAGCTGGCCATGGCATTGCTGCTACTACTCTAACAATGCACTTAAACTTAGCTGTCACCTACTCATGCACAGAGAAGTGGGGGAATGTAACATCAACAAACGCAAATGTCTAAGATGACAGTTATTCTTTAAGAATTAAGAACATTAACAGGCAGTAAAGATAATTTTATCAAGGAGGAAAAAGCGGAAGGAAAGAAAATAAAAGGAATACCCAAGCATTTTAAACTGAATGATACCACTATTCAGGACTGAAGAAAATGCAATATGGTACCTGTGAATGGGTGAGGACATCCATTAAGGTAGCAAATGGGACATCATTATGATCAACCACTGTAGGGGCAAACACAATCATAACTTAAATTGTAAGAAAAATATCCAATATATGATAACATAATATTTAGGAAAAATCATAAACAATGATTAAATGTGCAAGTGATACCTGTAATACATGAAGTCCAAGGTAAGCTCGAAAAAGGCATTTTTCTACAGTTTAATGACATTCGCTCCCCATATAATCTGACTCAAATCAATACAAAAGAGAATGCATCAAAACATCAACCAACTGATCTACTATATTCAATCATCTAAAGAGTCAACAGATTTGAAAAAACACCTTTCCCGTTCTTGTATGAGATTATCATCTTTTGGTGTGTACCTAAGCTTTGTAGTAGGAATAAACACACCATGCCATAGTCCTGCACGCACTTCAAGATGCATATTGACAATTTTGAACCACTTAGAAACATCTAAAAATTTTAGATGGTTCTTTTCTATGTCTTTGCCGTAAGTTATCCTCAAGATGGACCCAACAGTAGGAAAACTGCACAATAACTCTCTTGGAAGAGGTTCAGGCTCAAGATGCAAAGGAAGAGGATCGTGCATTTCATCTTCCGGGCTGAAATTTATAAAAACACCATTAAATTTCCTTGGCAATAGTGCAATACAATCAGTAACTCATATATACTGCACTAAAATATAAACTGATTGTGTTATTTCACATCTAGCCAAAAAATTTTATGGAAGAAATGCAGAAGTTTCTACAAGCACAACATCAATTCACCCTAGATAAAATCCCTAGTCTGTGGAGAAGCAATTGTTAGTCAAAAATCACTCGTGCACGGAAAGAAAATCGAATGTAAAATTACATAGATAAATATCTAGCAATCACCAACCTTGCAAGAACCAATATAAGTTTCCTAATGTAAAATTAAACTAGTTTGGGACAAACTTGAGATGCAATATCATGCAAAGCTTCTAAGACCAAAAAAACATTGACCCTTACAATGCAGACCTCCCAATGTGCTAAACCATGGAAGACTAAAGAACCAATTAGCACCCTCGTAAGAAATATTTCATTTGCTTTATATTTGTGTATAGGGAAAAGTAGCTTCAAATCACTGTATTTGAACTACATCCAATAAGCATGGTAACTCAGCAGCACTGAGGTGCCTCCGTAGCTGGTAGAGATCATCTTTCTTGAAGGTTGAGATAAGAAATGTGATTGCTTCCGATAGAAGATAAAGAAGATTCACTCTTTCATATACAGGCAACAAACATTTGCACATAAACACCCACATACACAGACATCAAGTATCCTACTACACTTTCCACAGCCTGTCAGCTATCTCAATGTTGAGCAAATTGGCATGCAGAAGCATAAAGTAGATATAAATAATTGGAAGTGATGCCCGTTGATGCCAATATCCAGCTTCTTACCTTTATAAAGACAGATAATGCAGCATAATTAAAGAGAAACTTTTTTCAATTGGAACAAGAACAAATACCAATAATAGACTTCCTTATGATTTATCCAAAATTCACACTGACATGGGACATGGGACCAGGGTTAAAATAATATAAAACTAAATTTAAATTAACTCACTTTGCACTTATACTGTTTGGCGGCAAATCAGTGCCATCCCAAATGAAGACCATCCATTCATGATTTGCAGTCTCACAGCAATGAAGTATCTTAATTTGCAAAACAAGAAGGAGTAGATTATTACAATTATGTAATTGTGAAAATGATAAAGGTGTTTGCCTTGTTTAACCACCACAGACAGGAGAAGGGATGTAAGAGAACATTGGCATGTCTTCACAAAGCAAGCCCAAAATGTGCGTAGTTAAATATTTCAACCATACAAAGGTTTCTCATAATCAGATACAAAAATCATAAAACGAAAGTTACCTTGCATGCCAGATCAACAAAGCAGTCTCCTTCCTTGATTTCTCTTAACATTGGAAAGTTACTGGAATCTACAGAGCAAATGCAAACCTTATTAAATATCGACACATATAAAACGAGCACCAACATAGCTTGTAAGGTGATGAAATCAACAAAAAACCAAAAGCTATCATCAAATCAATGACTTGTCACACATGTATTTTAAGTAGCAGGTAGTTCTTGATAGAGCAAACCTAAAGGGCTATTTCATAGTTTATCGGGTTTTGAAAACCATATGTGCACAGGCGCTCGTGTGCGGGCAATTTACAGGTATTTTGTATTATAAAATTTATATTACTCTCATTGGAGTACTGCACCACAATGTTACAACAACGCTTGATAGAATGAATTGCGAACCTTAAACAGTACGTGCATGCATATCAAGTATAGTTTGGAGTAAACTACTTAAAATCAATCAGCTGCTTTCAAGACATATTGAACGTTACAATCATAGACTACCTTCAATAAGCTTAAAACTGACCAGCCACTTTCTGAGCTTGTCTATGAGCGCTTTGTCCATATCTCTCGGATGAAATTTTGATGAAACTTGGTAAGGGACAAAATAATCATTGTCTTTCCCATTATATAATGCAAAAGAGGAGATCCTTTTATTGAAGATGGCATTTACTTCATCACCGTGAGTTTGTATCTGCAGAATTAAAAAGCATATATTAGAAATTTTAAGAACTTTGGTGTGGGAGGGGGGGGGTTGATAAAATGATGCAATTAACATGGACTGAATTTAAATATAAGATAATAAACCATTTGTAATCAAACAGGACTGAAATTTGAAACTAAAGGATTGAATTAATAAGGTGAATATTTTTCAAAAAATGAGTTATCAGCATTCAGTAATATACAGTCAAAAATAATTAATAAAGCTGAGCATATTATAGTCATCTATGGTCCTCCTTCAATCAATATAAGTCCGAGATCAATGACGGGTAGGAAACTCATATGCTGATTTTTTTTTCCCCCTTTAATTTCAACTCGCATCCCACCCATTGGATGCCCGTATGATCTTGCAATTCCGTATTAAATCATACTGTAAAGCAGTGAACATGTTTTTGTAAACTGAAATTATAAGAAAACGCATGATTAAGTAGATTTGTGTTAATATACATTCCTCATAATAAAAGATTAAATAAATAGCATCTAGTGATGAAAAGAAATATTTTTAATATAGCATGTCAACAAATTAAGTAGATTATATTCAACGCTAACCTAAAACATCATCTACAATATTCTCAAGAAGTTTCACTCCAATATACATGCAAAAGTCCCCAAATGTATGTCTCTGGGATATTGAGCTTATCCACCAAAAGGTTCTCACAATTTCGAAATCTACATACACCTACTGAACTGACAAGAATTTAATGAGTCTGTCAAATTTTGATTATTAAATTTATTTGAGGTGTTTAACCAAGCAGGCCAGTTGCTTTCTTTCACTCTTATCATTCCTTCCCCCTTTCTGTTTACTTTCAGGGGTAAGCTGAAGCATCCTCGACTTCACTAGGATAAAAACCCTCCCCATGACCCTATCACAAGGGATAAGCATCTGAGTTGCATCATAAAGCTTGCAAATCTTGAACACTAATCCTAAGAATTTAGAAAAACCCCAATTTCTTTCACGTGATATAATCTAATGAAAAATTTCCCTTGACATAACAGATATTTCCCACCACAAAGTCAAACTTCATGCTCTAAGTCTCTCATCATCATTACCAAGCTTCAATTCTTTCCCTCAAATCCCAGATTCCTTCAAGCAGTCAAAACATGACCAACATGAGAAAAAAGCATGTGATATGGCAAATGTTGCTGCATTCATTATATAAACGACGGAGAAAACCAGCACATGGCCAAACTTCACTTAAAAGCAGGCACAATGTAACAAATACTAAATTCACGGAAACAGTGCATAAAAATATTCCATGGCCAACATTAATCCAGAAAAACAAAGCAAGCATATTTCTATAGAATGTACTATCAAACCTAGGACTAAGAAGACACTTACCAAGACATTACAAAACTGAACTACATCCCCACTTGCAACAACACGAGGAAGCCTCTCTGAACTTTCAGCAAAAATATTAACCGATATCCCAGGTTTCCCATATGATTCATCAATTATTCTTAGTGTACAACAGTAATCTGCAGAAATTATTCAAGTAAGCCAACCAGCAAGAGAAGGAATAACCTAGAACTTCTTGTTTTCAAACTTAACCAAGAACAAAAACAAAATCCTAGCCTTTTCGAGTAACATTCAGCGAAACTAAGGTGGCCTAAAAAGACATAAGCTTGGAGAAGCACAAATATGCAACAAGACACAGAAGAAAACGGTAAGGAGGAAAAGTTTTCGGAGAACCGAAAACAATCACCACGTTGAACACTACTCAATGAAACAAAAGACTTTTAGTATATATTGGCATCAACCAGAGCATAATCATGAAACTGGCTGAGAACTTACACTTCTAAAAAAAAAAAAAAAAACACAATCGTCAATAAGTGGCAGCCGAAGTCCGGCCTTTGATTCATCATTGCCGGTTAATAACCGACCAAACTTCACCCTCCAAATACTGTAAAAATCCTAACGACATGAAACTGGGGGGGGAAAAAAAAGAGGCGAAATTTGAATAATCCTTGCTCTGTTTTAAGCAGAAGTTCTTGGAACAGAAAGTTTACCAGTGCCCCTAGTACGCCTTGGGAAGCCAAGATCAAGTATAATGCCTGCTATGTTCACTTTTTGATTGATAAATTTCACAGCATCTCGTATGGGAAGATATTTGCAGTGGTCCGGTGTTCCCATTTCTCTCTAATTCGTTGTGTGCGCACCTCCGCACTGTGCACAGGAGGAGCAGCCCCGGCGCCTCGTTGAATAAATAATAAAATAAAAGTATGTAAGAAAAGGGATAAAATAAGAAGAAATAAATACCAATTTATTTTTCTATGGAGGTTTGACAAAATTTTACAAAGCTAGCTGAAGAGGACAGCTCCTGTAAACATATATCGCAGCACAACCCTTGACGATAGATTGCACAAATGATATTAGAAAGCATTATCGCTTTCAGAAAAAGATTAATTATCGATAGGGCATGCGATGGAGAAACACATGAAGTGCAAACATAATATCACTGTCTTCAATGCTAAGATTAATATGGAAATAAAAGGATAGACAAACTTTCAACAAAAAATTTAACACGAAACAGAGACTCATGGTCTGATAAGCGTCACAATGATGAAAGTAGGGCATTACATAATATAGCTGAAAAGGCAGGATGTGCGTAATTTGAAGAAACCAAATACCAAACAAGTACAAAATTTCAGTTTGAATCAAATTATAAGATTACACTCTACACATCTGATACGACATGCTAGAGTAGTAATAGGAAGAGAAGTGAGGAGTCAGCAGGAGGAAGTTTAACTGTTTAACTTGTTCCTCAGGAAATAGAAATGGTAGCCTTCTGCACAGACTGCACTTACAAGAGCTCTTCACTTTTTTCTTTTTCTTCTTGGTGGGGGCATCAGAAGCCTTTACTTCATCATACCTGTTTATAAGAGAATCCCTGGCAGCTATACCATATATTGATGAAATGTGGGAACATAAACTTGACCCCTGGTTGAAAGCCCATGTTAGATTATGGGCAGACTATGTCGGCAAAAAGGTTATTTGTTTGTGTTTTTGTTATCCTTCTTCGTTCCTCATGCTCTGTTTAATGATTTCATTCTTCTTCTATCTTTTCATGTCAACGTACCGTTGTCTGAAAGGCTATGTGGTGTCCTTTGCTGTGATTTTCGCGTCGGGAAAGATATACGTGCCTGTAACAAAAAGTTTTCAGGTCTGGTTTCTGGTTGGGGAGAAAAAGTAAAACTACATGAATACCAAAAAAATCAAACCCTCTGACACTCTGAGCTCGACTGGTAAACTGATAAATTTATCTACTTTTGTTTTCAGTAATACTACCTACTATCCTAATTAGGGATGTTCGCAGGGAAAAGACCAGAACAGGCCCGTTCCAGTGAATAGAAACGGAAAAAGGTTTTAGTCTCGTGTCCCGTCCTATCCCGATTCAGTCCGATGGGACCAAGACGGAATCGGGACGGGATGGGACGTCCTGTTCCCCTTTTTTAAAAAAAAAATTATAATTTTTTATATGAATTTTTTTTATGTTATAATGCTTATTTTTTATTGGGCTTCTAAAGATAAAAACATTATAAAAAATATTATGTAAAAAGCTCAATTATATAGTATAAAAAAAAGTGTAAAAACAATACTGTAAAAAAAAATACAGTAAAAGAAACATTATATAATGGTTTTATGAATTATTTTATTGAGGAAAGAGATATTGTTGAGATAATACTACAATTTAAGAGCTAAACATCACTATAAAAATAATTATTATTATTAATAAGTAAATTAAATAATCTAATAATAATTATTAATAAATAATTTTTTTAAAAAAATACCCCGGGATGGGACAAACCCATCCTGCGTCCCATCTCGTTCCGGTCATTGTCCCGTCCCGTCCCGTATTTGTCCTGTCCCGAAATTTTTTTTATCCCGTCCCGAACTCATCGGAACCGGGCGGGACAAATTGAACACCCATAATCCTAATTATAAGAAATATTATAAAACCGAATGTAATAAAAATTTATCTACTTTTACTAAAAAAGCAATAAATAAAATATTAGTGCGAGATATCACGTTCTCTTTGACCAAAATTTTAAAACTCGGTGCACCTAGAAAGTAGGATCATAATATTTTTGTTTTTAAAATTATTTTGAAGTTGCTTACCTGTGCACGCAAATTCGACCCAATTGGCTTTGATCTTGAACTGAATGTCCTAACTTGAAAGACAAAGTGGCCAACCTTTTATTTATATTATTATAGGGAAGGACTCACAAATCACAATAACTCCAAATATGCTCAAATACACTGACGTGGACATTTTATGATTCTTTATTTATCATTTATCACAATGAATTATCAGAACAAGAAGAACACTTGGAATTGATTCAGAAATTTTACTCAACTCCAAATCTTTTCTTGATCTGCAACACAAAGTCATAGACTTGATGTGGATGAGGGAGTGCGTCTGAAACGCTCTGCCTCTGATAACACCTTGTCACCCATTCCATGAACCTCGGGCACTCCTCTTCCACGCTGAATTTGCACATCCTCTCGTACGTATAAAACCTGCAAGTGATTGGTATCAAAGCGATATCCAGGAGTCCAAAATGATGGCCTTCAAAATAAAGCTTGTCTCCCAGTTCATTTTCCAAGAGCTTCAAGCAATCTATGAACTCCTTCTTCCCACTCTCTTGTTCTTCTCCCTTGCAAGCCCACATCTTCCTACCACAATCCGCTATCTGCAAACATCAATCCATCGCTCCTCACATTAAAAAATGACCCTACATCACAAGATCTGATTTGAAACACATTTATTTTATACAAGAAATATAACAGTTCAACTCCAGAAGATTGGTAGCTATGTGATGTTGGATGCAATATTACTAGCCGAATTCTAACTATGTCAATTCATATTGATCGATCTGAGAGAGACGACCTGACCTTTTTGTCAAAGAAATCAATCCAAAACATTGCCCTGGCTCGGTTGTGAGCATCATCAGAGCAAAGACGGTATTCGTGCTTCCAAACCTCATCAATATATTGAAGGATGATGAGGGACTCGCAGATGGGCCTGCCATTATGAATGAGCACTGGAACTTTCTTGTGGATGGGATTTGATTTGAGAAGCAAGTGGCTCTTGTTTCGATTCTCAAATATATCTTCTTCCTCCTTGTACTTAAATTGAATTCCCTTCTCCAGCAGAGCGATCTTCACTCTCATCACATAAGGACTAGTCCAGAAGCCCAAGAGTATTACTTCTTCCATTTCAAGCGTCACCACATTCCTGGTTCCTCCTCTTATGGATATATAACAGAATAAATATGCCAGATTGATAGGAACCAAGTCATTTCATTAATTAAAGAAAAAAAAAAAAGTCCATGATGCATGAGCCTTTTGACTAGTCATCTCTTGGTTCTTTCTCTTGAGTTTATATAATACAAAATAAACATGCCAGATACGAGGAAGCTAGTCCTCCCTTTTTTTTTTTAATGGTGTCTATCAAATGTGTCTTTGACAAGAAACTAAAGACTATGGAATGAGCCTTTGACAAGAAACTAAAGAAGACTATGGAATAGCTTCTCTGCAACTTAACATTTACAAAACTCCTATTCATGCTTAAATTTAAAATTAAAATAACTTTTTCCGAACATCAAAGATAAATACACACATAAATCCACTAATTAATGATTTGTCGTGGAAAAACAAAAGTGAAGGCCAAGTATGCAATATAATGATCTCAATCTCGATATGACAAATTTTGGGATTTACTGGTACGATTTTCCCACTAATTAAAGTTAGGCGCAGAATGATAAGAATAACTGATTGGGCACAAATGATGATGACATGCATATTCACCATTATTTCATCATTACCAACAGCATTTACCACAATAGTGACACTAACGGCATTGACAAATGCTAATCCTATGGAAGCTTCCTAATATATTATAATCGAAGTTCAATCTCTTATGACAAATTTAACTCTGGAGTGCAGAATTGGTGGGATCTTTTAGAGTAATAAAGTTCATCTTTTATTTTCCTTAAAATAACTATAAAGTGCCTTTTCTGTGATAACATCACATTAATCGCTTTCAATATTATTTTTATTGATAATTTATTATAATGATAAAATTGATTTTGAATTGATAGTCAACATTAAAAACCTGAAACCAAAACTGTTAGTAACCGAACATGAACATTGAATAGGATCAGGAGGCGGAGGAGGCGGCGGCTGTAGAAGTCGACAGAAGCACACTGTGATGCTCAAAGCATTTACTTGGCATAATAAGGTAGAAGATGACATTATCCGACAGCTCAATCCCATAATTCTCCACTTCCTATTGTATTTTATAGTACACTTTCGCATAATTATCCATGCCCCACTATGGATGTTGTGAAAGTTCTATATATCTGCGCTTTTACATTAAAAAAGATATATTATTAATGCATAATGAAATGATGCACGCCCGCTAATCATATGGTCATATCTTAGTTCTAAATAAGCAAAAGAAAACAGAGTCATCTTGTTATCAGCGTGATGCTACCGTACCATTCTCTAAAAAAGGAGAATCAGAAACTGGTGTTGAATTTCAGTACTTGAGAATCATGCGATCGTAACTTAGTTCTAAATAAGCAAAAGCACTACGCACTTAAGATATGAGATGATTAGTCTCCGAGAGACACGATTACACTGGAGACTAACAAGAAACAGAGCATAATTCGTACCAGAGTCACCATATTGTGAGGCCAAATAACAATGGTGGAGATTGTTGTGTAAGAACTGTCCCCGTTTTACGTCTGCAATCTACACAGTTCTTTCTGATCCGGTCAATCCCATCTGTAGAGCACAAAGGATAGCGTTATTAGTGCAAAAAGAAGGCATGACCATGAATTTTCTTAACAACAAAGAGGAGGAGGCGGAAGAAGAACAATCAGAACAGAACAGAGCAACTAGTTTCATATTTTATAATCTCGAAATTTAATCTCTTATGATAATGATAATGTTGGAGTGCAAAATGGGTGGAACTTTTTAAAGTTCATCTTTTGCTTTCCTTAAAACAAATTACCAGTTTTGAGTGAATTTCTTACTTTATAAAATATAAACCGACCCTTATGCTATAACATCAAATTAATTACATTCCCTATCATTGATAATTTTTTATAATGATAGTTCACATTAAATTAGAAGTGATGGTCAATATAACCGCCTTCATGAAAAAGGAAAGAAAGAAAATAAAAGGAAGAGCCTAAAATTATCTAATGATTTATGCACAGGATCAGGAAAAAGATTCATCCAAAGGGGAAGAGGAGGAGGAGGCGGCGGCTATGGCTATTGCAGTCGACAAAAGGCCATCGTGAGGCACAAAGCATTTACTTCGTCGAAAGTAGAAGATGCCAAATTATACGGCAACTGAATTCCAAAATTCTCCACTTAGTATTGTATATTTTATAGTACGCTCACTCAGACTGTTGTCCCACCCATCCAGCATCCATTAACCATTATGCTAAATAGTTTAATACAAATCATACTGTGTCGATGTTGTAAAAGTTCTATATAGCTGGGCTTTCACATACAAAAATATATATTATTGATGCATAATCGGATGATACTCAGCACAAACATGGTAATCATATCTTGGCAAAATAAAACAGTCTTCTGGTATTGGAATGTTACTACCCCACCGTTTAATAAAACACTAAAATCAGGAATTGGTGCTGATTTTCAGTATATCACCATTATGTCAATGTAATGCAGTCGAAACCCAAGTGCATCCAAGTGCATTGGGATGAGTAGTCTTCGAGATAATTATTTCGTGAGTATTAAAAAGGAAACAGAGCAAAATTCGTACTAAAGTACCATAATCGGAAGCCCATCAACAATGGTGGAGATTGTCATGCTATATCTTTCCACGTCTCAGCTCTGCGAACTACCCCTTTCGTTGTGATCCTGTCACACACAAATAATAGGTTGTCAGTGCGAGAGAACGGGTGATGGTGGATTTCCAGTAGAACGTGGCGGAGGAGGAGGAGGAAGAACAAATAGAACAGAGAACGCGATAAAGCAGAGCAATTAGTTTCACGCAGTTGGCGGTTAAGTGTTTATTAACTCTCACTATATGACTGTTAAGTTAGGTCTCTGTCACTGTATCGTCTGTCTCTGTCTCTCTGTCCATGCCATCTCGTTCGGTATGCATTGCTTTTTTAGGTCTCTATTACTCTCGAATAATTATGGACGGTTTAACTCCCTTGGGTTCTGCCTTGTCTTTCTTGCTGCTGTGAAAGATTTCACAAATTTCTGATTGTTCCATTTCCCAAATGCTTTTGATTCAAATTCAGCTGATCACTTCTTTTGCAACTCAATAAAGCCCCGTATGCTTCTCGCTTTTTCTGACATAAAATGGGTTTAGAGAGGAACTTCGTCATCCAAAAGGGGTTTTACTTGATGATGGTGATTTGTGTTGGTGTTGTCCAAGTAAGTTCGATTAATGAGGAAGGTTCGATTCTTTTGGAGTTTAAAAAATTTCTTTCTGACCCACAAAACAGTCTTCACGATTGGAATTCTTCTGATTTGACTCCTTGCAATTGGACTGGTGTGCATTGCGATGATTCAATGGTAATTTCCATAAATCTTCATCAACTTAATCTATCTGGCTCTTTATCTCCAATCATCTGTAACCTTCCTCATCTGGTTGAGTTGAATTTGTCAAAGAATTTCATTTCTGGCCCTATTCCTGTTGATTTTGTTGATTGTAGTCTAGAAATATTAGACCTTTGTACAAACAAATTTCATGGTGAACTTCAGAACCCTTTGTCCCAGATTACCTCACTAAGAAAGCTTTATCTTTGTGAGACTTCTATGTACGGTGAAGTGCCAGAAGAGATTGGGAATTTGAATTCCCTTGAAGAGCTAGTCATTTATAGCATATATTTAACTGGAAGAATTCCTAAGTCAATAAGTCGCTTGAAGCAACTAAAAATTATCAAGGCAGGCTTCAATAGTCTCTCTGGTCCAATACCTGTAGAAGTTAGTGAGTGTGAGAGCTTGGAGTTGTTAGGATTGGCACAGAATCAGCTAGAAGGTTCAATCCCAAGGGAGCTTCAGAGGCTTCAGAATCTGACTGCTATACTTTGTACCAAAACCATTATCTGGGGAGATCCCCCCAGAAATTGGAAATATCAGTAGGTTGGAATTACTTGCTTTGCATCAAAATTTGTTCAGTGGAGCTATGCCAAAAGAGCTGGGGAAGCTATCTCAGTTACAATTGTTGTATCTATACACCAACCACCTGAATGGGACGATTCCTCCGGAGCTAGGGAACCTACAAGTGCTATGGAGATAGATCTCTCTGAGAACCTGTTGAGTGGTATTATTCCTAGAGAGTGGCAGATCTCTAATCTTGGACTACTTCATCTATTTGAAAACCTTCTGGAGGGAGAAATCCCCAGGGAACTCGGGCAGTTATGGCAACTCAAAACTCTAGATTTGTCGATAAATAACTTAACAGGTACAATTCCATTAGTGTTCCAGAATCTTACATACATGGAGGATTTGCAGCTCTTTGACAATAAACTTGAGGGTAAGATTCCTCCTGAACTTGGAGCTAGAAGCAACCTCAGTGTTCTTGATTTATCTGCTAACAATCTTGTCGGTATGATACCTGCCCATCTTTGCAAATATCAAAAACTGAAATTTCTAAGCCTTGGGTCAAATAGGTTGTCTGGAAATATTCCATATGGTCTGAAAACTTGCAAGTCACTTGTGCAGCTTATGCTGGGGAACAACCGGCTAACAGGATGCCTCCCTGTTGAATTAAATGAACTTCATAATCTTTCTGCACTAGAACTTCATCAGAATCGGTTCTCTGGGCTAATAAACCCAGGGATAGGTCAACTCCAGAGTTTGATAAGGCTTCTCCTGTCAGATAATCATTTTTTTGGGCATCTACCTCCCGAGACTGGAAAATTAGCACAACTTGTCTCATTCAATGTTTCCTCTAATCTTCTAAGTGGAAGTATCCTTAATGAGCTGGGAAACTGTGTAAAACTACAGAGGCTTGATTTGATCTTAGCAGGAATCAGTTAACTGGAGCCCTTCCAGATGAAATTGGCAAGCTGGTGAATTTGGAATTGTTGAAACTTTCTGATAATAAATTTTTCAGGTGCAATACCCAGCACTTTAGGGGATCTTACTCGTCTCACGGAGCTGGAGCTTGGTGGCAACTTGTTTTCAGGTAGCATTCCTTACATCTGGGAGGACTTACTGCTCTTCAGATTGCCCTTAAATGAGCCATAATAAACTATCTGGTGTAATTCCTAACAGCTTGGGGAAACTTACAGTTGGAATTCCTTTATTTAAATGACAATGAGCTTGTTGGTGAAATTCCCACCTCAATAGGGACTTGCCCAGTCTTTTGGTTTGCAATGTTTCTAACAATA
>NW_021632528.1:0-54497 GCF_004799145.2 Neltuma alba
CCACTATGCACCCTTGCTTGCCCACACCCTATGAGCTAACTTCAATCATATTCACCTATCGGCCACGCGCCACTGCGATTGCGCGTGAAGTTCACTCCCCCGTCATATCCAATTATTGATCCAAAATTCCATCGCCTTGTTTGCTTTCGCTTTTGTGTCCTGCCATTTAGTGGGCAGAAGTTCACGGGGCTAACATTATAAAAGCTTTTGCATCCAACAAAAGCATTATAAAAGCTACTTTTTCACTTTTCAGGTCCCTAATCCCACGTGCGACGGCAGCGCGTGTGGGTTCAACTTGACATACGGCGGCTCCACCGTTGCTGCTAACTTGGTGCAGGACAGAGTGACTCTGGCCGCTGACCCACTTCGGGCTACACATTGGGCTGTATTCACAAGGCAACGGGGAACTCTGTGCCTCCACAGGGCCTATTGGGCTTGGGCCGAGGCCCATTGTCTTTACTCTCCCAGACCCAAAATCTCTACCAGTCCACATTCTCTTACTGTTTACCCAGCTTCAAATCCCTCAACTTCTCTGGGTCGTTGAGGCTTGGGCCTGTAGCCCAGCCCACTAGGATCAAGTTTACTCCTCTTCTGAAAAATCCCCGGAGACCATCTCTCTATTACGTCAACTTGGTAGGTATTAGGGTTGGTCGGAAAATTGTAGATATCCCGCCGGCGGCTTTGGCCTTCAACACCAACACCGGTGCTGGCACTATTTTTGACTCAGGTAATATTTCTCATCATGATCAAATTTAAATAATTAAAAACAACCCCATTATTCTTTTATCTGGAAATTGAAAAATACGAGGAAAAATTATTTACAAGTCTCGATTAAAAAACTTATTTGCAAAAAAAACAAAAAGTCAAGTCCCTTGGAATCTGGTTGTAATTTGTCATGGATATCAAATATTATATTGTCCAGGTTGAATAGACAATGCGGTCTTTTCACATACATGACAAATTACAATGAGGTGCCAAAAAAAAACTTTGGTTGTATTTTTTGCAAATTAGGAAAACTAATTATAAATATATAATACATTTCAAAGACAGTGGGCATGTGGAAGAATCCCTACATCTTCCTTGTGTTCACATGTCCATATTTTATGAAGTCCAACTAAATGGGCTTTTTTTTAAAAAGTATGCCGGCAGCCTTACAGCTTTGAATTTTGGTCAAATGATCTCCAAAATTAGGTCAAAAAGCTTCACATGATTGGACCAAGTGCTTACACTTTTAACATTTCACACATCAGAAAATTAAAACATAAAGTTAAATAGAAAATCTTTTTCCTTTTTTAATATAAAGTAAAATAGAAATTTTGTCACACAAGTTTTCCACCAAGTATGTTTGTTACCCTTAACTTTTAATTAGCGTAATATTTTTTTTGAAAATTTCAAAAATAGTGTAACATATTGGACGACACTATAATTACTTATGCTATTTATTTATTATTAATTAATATGACATTCTTATAAAACTAGTTTTTATCACTATTCATTCATTGTAATAATATGAGCACTACTAATTTTTTGCAGTCATTTTTTCCCCAGAAAAAATTGATTATCCTCCTATAATGCATAGAAAACATTTATAGCTCATGCCTGATTTTTTATTATTAAATGTTCTGTTAGGTACGGTATTCACTCGTCTCGTTGAACCAGCTTACACTGCTGTTCGAGATGAATTTCGAAAACGAGTAGGTAAGAATCTTACAGTAACAACTCTGGGAGGATTTGACACATGTTACACAGTTCCAATAGTTGCTCCAACTATCACATTCATCTTTTCCGGCATGAATGTGACACTCCCACAAGACAACATCCTAATACATAGCACCGCCGGCAGCACCAGTTGTTTAGCAATGGCGGCGGTGCCGAACAATGTGAACTCTGTTCTGAATGTGATCGCCAACATGCAACAACAAAACCATCGTATCCTCTATGATGTGCCAAACTCAAAACTTGGTGTTGCTCGAGAGCTTTGCTCTTCATAATAAATCTTGTCTCTTAAGTTAAGTTTTGTTAAGGTGTGTTTGATCTTTTTGGATTGTGTTTGGCTTTTGCTTTAGGGTTTATTGATAGTTATGTGGAACATAGTGAACACTATGATTTATATGGAACTAAATTCATGTTGCTTAATTAAGTTGAATGTTATTTCCGTATTTTAATCAGAGATGATATAATAATAAATGTGATTATGTATCTGTTACAAAGTTTCCATCTATATGGTTGTGACTTTGTGTTATTTTATTTTATTTTTTAATCAAAGACAAAATTATTTCAAAAAGAAGCAAAGTTTACAAAGTACATACTGAGAGTAAACCAATTGAAAAGGAATTAAAATGAAGAAAACAATCTTTAGAAATAACATTAAATTTATAATAAGAATAATTGTGAAGAAGTGCAGGGATTTCCGGCCAAGCAATAGTTGAATGGTTGATGGAGCTAGCAGGAAGTGTAGAAATCTCTTGTCAACACTATAGATGCCCAGCAATAGTTTGGCTTGAGAATTTAACATGGTAAACTGTTTTATTTAGGAGTGTGTATGAAGCCCAAATGCCTTCTGAGCCAGCCCGAGTCCGAAGAAAAATTGCCCAACCCAGCCCGAAAAAGAATGGGCATCTTTGGGTTGGGCATTTCATGGGTAGGGCTGGGCATCGGGCAGGACATGCTGCCCTACCCGGATTATATATATTACTCTTTCGGTCCTTAATATAAGACTTATTTAACTAATTTGATTAAATTAAGAAAGTCAGGTAAGTTAGTTAATTATAAAAAATGTAATATGTTTTTTCTAAAATACCAACATCATCTTTCTTAATACTCCATCTTCTTCTTCTACTTGATTATGGTTAGGGAAGTATCCATAGGGGTAATTTAGAGAAAATTGATAAATATGATAAATGAGTCTTATATTTAGGACTAAAACTAATTTAACAATTAAGTCCTATATTAAGGACCGAAGGAGTATAATTTATGAAATAATATTAATATATTATATTTCTTTACCAAAAAAAAAAAGTTATCTCCCACCTCTTTGCAATTTAATTTTTTATTGTTAGATGTCTATTAGTTTTCTATTTTGGGGATCTAATTCTTCTAAAGAAACAATAATATTGCTTTTAACTTGTTCTTCATGAGCTTTATTGGTATATCCTATTGTGTATTGTTGTTGTAACGTTGGCCATTTATAAGTCAGTCTTCCCCTCTATGCTATTAACAACTTTTTTTTGTTGGAGAATGGAGTTCATACATTACATATTTGTATAAATCAACAATTTTGAATATTTATACAAGATAGAAAACAAGATTGGAGTAGGAGCAGGAAAAAAAATTAGGGTTTAATTATTTGAATTATATGTTTTATTTTTGTATTAATTTTCTATGAACAAGTCATATGATAGAAAGAAGTCTTTTAGTTGTATGGACTGCTAACTGCATTGTATCGCATAATAAGTTTTGCATATTAAAAGTGGTTATATTAAATTATTATAAGATTTTAAGATTTTTTATTTTTCTTTTTACAATTATTTTCACCCTATTTTTATATGCTCTATATTATTCCTATTAGTTCATTGCTTCAGTTTTAATATCTTTTTGCAATCCTTTAGGTAACATTTAATTTTTGCCACTTGAATGGATAATCAAGTTTCTATTACATCGCCATCCCTGACTCTCAGTGGAATATTTCAATGTACTTCAAACCCTCTTCAATTTTTTTAGATGTTTTATTCTTTTTTCAACTTTCTAGAGATTGATGCAAACCGTTTGAATTTTAAGGTTTTAATTACAATCTTGAGAGTTGTTTTGTTCTAAATGGATTATGAATATTATTTATTTGGATATTTGCTAAGACTTGTTTTGAACTATTTCTGGATAATTTCAATGTGTGAAAATGTAAAATTATGAAATATAATTTTCAGGTATAGATGAAAATTTTTCTACATGTAATATTAGCAAGTCATCACCATTTGGGTAGTGAAGCCTGCCCTACCCAGCCCGTATAGGCCTAGCCCAAAATAGTTAGGGCTTCTACGGGCAAAGCCAGGCAGAGGGCTACAAAATGCCGCCTGCTTATACTTCGAGCTGGGCATCGGGCAGAGTTCCTGTCCTGTTCTGCCCTGCCCATGTGTACCTCTAGTTTTATTCAAAATAAAGATGCCCTAAGACATTTCGAAAGAAATGTTTGCCCTATCAGAGTGAGGTTTCGCCAAAGAAATTCTTTTAGGGGTTTGCCTTGATAACAGATGATATTATGACAATAGTGGGTGTGAGTATTTTTATATTTATATAGAAGAATATCCCAATCATGCATTTGAATAAGTTGTTGAGGCGGATCCAATTGTATATTTTGCTGTAAACAAGTTTGCTCACAAACATAGTAAAAAACAAAAGTAGAGAATGAGCTTAAACGTTAAACCTCCTGAATCACTGACAAGGGAGGTTCCTTTTTACCCTCATGTAAAAATCTATTTCTTTTCTACTAGATTGTATGCAATAAGCAAATAATCCCACAAATTAAGTGGGAATGACTTTCCTTTTGCAAAGCAAGAAAAGTTGAAGTGATCCAAATTTTGAAATCCTCAAAGCTATCAAGCTCAAGCTGAATTGAAAAGCTGAGGATAAGAAAAGATTCATTTTTCTAAGGATTCCTCTTCATCACAACCAAATTGGCATAAAGTGAGACTATTGAGATGATGAATCTTAAGATATCAAAGGATAGCAACGCTTGATTTAACAGTTTCCAAATGAATAACAATTGTTTATATGATAGTTGTAGCCTCCACAAAAGACACCAAAAATCTAAACAAATTGCGCTCATAATATCAGACGTAGACCAAATGATCTTCATTCCATCTTTAACAAGGTACTCACTTGAGGAGTAACCATTCCAGATTATTTTGTCATATGGATTTAAAAAGGAGGTAGGCAACTTCATAATTTGCTTGGCAATATGCTGTCAGATGAGAATTTCAAATCACTAGATTCTAAATAGATGAGACGTACAATAAAGGATTAGACACCATTTTATTATTCATATGATGTTGAAGATCTTGCTATATAGGCCACCATAAATGGTGGTTTAAAGGGATAAGCAAACCATTTCCTATCCTCCATTTTAATCTTCTAGCTATCAAATTAGCATGGTCAGTAATGCCCTTCTAGATCCAAGAAGAACTATAAGGGAGTTTGATCATGCAAGGAGAATGGATGTCAATATATTTCACTTTCAAAGAGGAAGCTAATAAGGATGGTTTCTTCAGAGTTGATGACTCTCCAAATCTGTTTTACAACGAGTGCTTGATATACTAACCTGGTTGGTCTTAGACCCAATCCACCCTTTTCAATAGGCTAAAAAAAGTTTGTCTCTTTTTAGCACATGAATTTTCCTTTTATTAGAAGTACCCAAAAAAAAAAATTAGCAAAACAAGCATCCATTCTCTCACAAACATATAAGGGAGTTTGGTACAAGAGAGAATATGAATGTTGATTGAGGCCAAGATTGATTTTATTAATGTGAGTCTAGAAGCTTAAGATAAAAGTTTAGAATTCCAAGTAGTGATCCTGCGCTCAACTAAGTCTATAACTTGATGATAAATTTGTGATTTGGTTCTCCTAGGGTCAATCCAAGTGCCCAAGTACTTGCATAGTCTAGATGAAAATTAAAAACACATAAACTTGGAAGATCTAACCTTGTTTGAGTAGGAAATATTGGGGCTGAAAATCATAAAAGATTTCCAGCTATTGCACAATTGACCAAACCAGAGCCTATTCATGTTAAGCACAAGTTTAGCAAAGTGAAGATTTAGTGGTTTACACTCAAGAAAAAGAAGGGAATCATCAGCACATAGTAAATGAGAGGCGTCCTTTGCCCTCTGACAGACCTTAATGTCTTTCCAATGACCCGAAAGTTGGAGCTGATTGATCAAGCATGATAGAATAGTGGCAAAGATAATATAAAGGTAAAGAGATTGTAGATCACCTTGCCTGATACCCCTGTCAAGAGTGATGATTAGGGTGAGCTTTCCATTGAGGAGAATCTAGTAATCAACAATGGTGAGACATTCCATAATAAGAGAGATCCATTTCTGTGGAAAATTCATGACTTTCAAAACAGCATGGATGAAGTTCCATGGTAGCTTATCGAAAGCTTTGGGGAAGTTAATCTTAATAGCAGCAATCTTCCTCCAGCCATTTCGAGCATTGTGAATTTGGGAGAGAATATCTAATGCTAGAAGGATGTTATTTGAAATTAATCTTCTTTTTAGAAAAGTACATTGGTTTGGTGCTATAACAGAATCCAAGACTTTTTTAAATCTGTTACTCATAAGACAATCTTGTAGATGACATTACAAAGACTTATGGGCCTAAATTCCTTAGAACTTTTGACCATTAATAGTAATACTCGATCATGTAAATGATATAATATTTCTCCCACATTTAATTTAAACCAAATTACAGTAAAACTTTTGACATTAATCATCTTTTACATGTTAGCTAAAGTATTTATTTGGTTTCTCTATGTTAAAAGGTATATTTTTAGTCTTTTAATCTAAAATCATTAGTTTTAAATGATGATTTTTTGTAATAATTATGATATGATTGTTTTGTAAACTGAACTTAATATTTTAACATTTGAAAATGTTTTATAAATATTCAAAATCTTAGTATCATCATTTTTTATTAACGATCTTTGAGTTAAATGATTAAAAATATACTTTTTAAAATTAAGGGACTAAATTAAAACATTGTATAAAATTAAAGGACTACAAGCATACTTTAGCCTTACATGTTTTATTGGGATGTTTATTATTTATTATTGTATCAGTTAAAAGCTAGTTTCTGTAGTAGCTAGTTAAATTAAATTATTTATGAAATTACTCTATTGTCCATACAAGTTACAATAAATTAAATTTACCTGCAGACATGAATATTTATTTGCCAAGGGCTTCTACTTAGGGAGGTACAAAGACCGAACGGACAAGTTTAGCCATCAACCCGATCCTTACTTGATATGCAGTATCGGATGCGGTCCCACTTCAAAGAAATTATTCAAAAAAATTATAAAAGAAAATAATGAGTTAATTTTTGATATTGCCAAAAATAAAGTTATCTGCGTTGAAAAATTCCCTTGAAAAATAATATTATGATAAAAGAAATAACTTTTTTAATAATAGCTTCATGATATATAAAAGAATTTTATGCAAGAGAATTTCTCCTATTATCTCCATCTAATTTTCTCTTTATTGTTCTATAGTCCATATTATTCCTATCTCTCTCCTTTATTTTAGGGTTTCATTAGGAGAAAATTTAATCATTTAGTCCCCATAGTTTTCCTGTATTGCAACCTAGTTTTTAAATTTTAACTCAATCTAGTTTAGTCCTTATAGCTTTGACTCCATAAAAACTTAATCATTAAATGTTGATTTGGCACGCCTTAGTATCTATAGTCTAGCTGTTTAAAATATTGATCCCTAAGTTTTGAAAACTAATTGTAGTTCTCATTTTTTCATTTTCTAAAATATAAAGACCATCATTTAAATAGTCGAAACTATAATAATTGATTTGAATTGAGTTACAGTTTAAAGACTAAGTTTTAACTGAATCAAAATAATAAAAATTATCAAATTGCACCAAGTTAAAATTTAAAGACTGAGTTGTAATTGAACCAAAATTACAAAAATTGAATAATTATTTTTTCTTCTATTATTCATAACAAGTTATAAGAACAAGAAGCCTGATTTTCAAGAAGTTTTACAACAGGATCCATCGGCTCAAGTTAAATTTGTAAAACATCTTTGTTTTGTTTCTTTATACGCACCCTTCATAATAATGAATTTTATCTAAAAAATTATCTATCTTAAGTGCTTGATGATGAGACAACCCCATTTAGATCCAAATGGTCTTGGAAACACATTTATATCTAAACAAAGATAAAGTCAAAGTTATTATTTTTCTTCACTTCTGGAGAGTATACAAGTCTAGTACTCTATAGTAAAAGACTCCCTTTTTCCATAGAATAGTTAAAAGAATATATAATATGACCGCCAGAAATTGACATGATATTTATATATATGCAAAGTATAAAATTAAAGTATTTTATGGTAAAAGACCCCATGTCTTTTAGAACAGTTAAAAGAAAAATATGAATGCTAGAAATTGACATAATATTTATTTATTAGTTCAAATTTATAATTTTTAAAATGTAAAAATACCCATGAAATATTCTGCATGCATATTCGACATCACAAAGTTTCATGAGTCCAACAATACATATGAATGTTTAAAAATGGAGCAAAAGTGATCTCTCTAATAAATATATCAATGCTGATCTTTAAGTTCCCCTAAAAACCAGTATAACCCCACGAGTAACAAATGTTAACAGATATGACACTTTTGTTTCATTTAGAAATGTTCATATGTATTGTTGCACCATAAAATTTTATGATATCAAATGTGTATGGAAAGATAGTTCAAAAATAAATTTGCACAGTAACTAAAACATCTACTGGGATAAATTGAGGTAATTAATCATAAAGATCTATCATGATAAATTTACATGATAAAAGTCTATTATGATAAGCATGGGATAATAGATGTTCATATTGATAATTGCTTTATGTTTCTAACAAAACCAAAACAACTATACATTGTTTTTACAAAATATTGAGTTAATGAATTGATTTTAAATTTTAAACAAAAATTAAAATAATAAATTCTTAAAAATCTTCACGATAATAATAAATATAGTTTATTATATATGATACATAAAAAATTATCATAAAATTAATTGAGTTCATAAAAATTTAATATAATATAAATAATATACGCATATATAAACCATTATTTTTTAAACCAAAATCAGAAAAAAAATTATTATATTAACAAAAGAACTAATCTTGACCTGGCCTTAAGGATATTTAGATAGAAACCAAATCATCGTTTTAAAAGTGATTTTATAATATATAAAATAAGTATATAAGATGAATTTTATTTTAACTTACATAAAAATACTTTTTAAAAGTGTTTTTTTTGTTTAACCAAACACTTTTTTAGTGTTAGAACTAATCTGTTCTCAAAGACTAAACTCAGTTTGCCAAATAGGACCATGATTGGATTAGTTGAACATATTTGCCTTTATTATATTTTTTTTAAGTACACATGCTTGTTTAATTCTGTGTATACAGGAATTTAATTAAGCCTTATTTTATCCAATCTGGTGAAAAAAAATTAAATGGAATTGGTTGTGCTAAAAAGCAATTTTCATCAGAAATTTTCAAAGAATTGCAATTACCAATTTATATTTTTTGCTGTATAAATGGTCTGATACAAATTGGAGTCAAATTCTGAAAGTCGGAATTGTTTTGTTTCATCAAGTCAGACACATTGGAAATAGTCGTGAACCTTGCTAATGAACACGTGCAATGATAATAAATAATAAATTAATTTTCCCTAATGAAAAAGAAATTAAAAAGTAAAGATGGCCAGCCTTAGATTAACTTTTCTGACCGTATTTTTCTTGCCTTTTGTATTACTATAGCCATTTATGAAAAAATTGGACTAAACTAATAGGTTTAAAGTTAAGTTCGGCTAATAATATTTTGAAGGATGTCACAAAAATAAAACAAAAAATAATACTCTTTTGGTTTTTAATATAAAAACTAATTAGAAAGTTGATGTTGATCCTATATATAAAACTTATTTCACATATTTATCAATTTGTTCTGAAATTAACCATATTAATATTCCTCCAACAATAACCAAGTAGGATAAGGAGGAGGGAATTAATAAGAAGGATGTTTGGGTGTTTTAGAAAAAAAATTAAACATGCCATATTAATTAATTTAACTAATATTCTTAATATATTTTAATTAGTTAATTATGTCTTGCGTTAAATTCCAGAGGAGTAATCGTTTGATGTTTCAACTACTCAAAATATAATTTCCTTAGAATCATATATTTATTATGCAAAGAAAATTGTGAGATATCTTGAGCTGTCCTTCAAAACATATTCATTTCAAATTCATACGTCATTTTTTTTAATAATCATGTCATTTATGTTTTTAAATTTTCTAATTTGACAGATTTTAATTGAAACAAACTACAGTTTATCCAAACAAGCAAATGAATTGAATTACTTATTTAGTAAAAAAAAAAGAATTGAATCATATAAACATCAATATGCTACTATTATCCTTCTCTCTTCGGGCCCACACACACACACACACACACCCTTCTCTCTTCGGGCCAACACACACACACACACACACACACACACAGATCCTTCTCTATCATCCCATCTTTTTAATAAGCCACACTATTTTTTTTCCTCTGTGCACTACTTATTGACACGTAAAATTTTCTGATCACCCAATCTCCTAATATATTCTTATATCTAAGAAAATTAATAATCTTGCAATTAATTATTTAATAAAAAAAACTTATCACTTTCGAAGCACTTCCTTCTATTCTAAATGTAACGATTAATAAAATAATTTAATTTATTCTTAAATTCTTATAACTATAAATTAATAATCTTACAATCAACAACTTAATTTATAGAAGAATTAATTTTTTTAATATCAACAAATTAGTTATTTAATTTTTACATTTAAGATCAGAAAAAGGTGACTTATAAAAGCATTAAAATATTGATTGGTTCATATGGATTCCTTAGCCATAATTTTAATGAAGTGGAAGTTTGACCCTATTATGAGTTGCTCACCAAACCCAGATTGACTTGTTTTGTTGATGAAGTGAACACAAGAAGGTGCAGTTGGAAGATTAAACCCAGGGAAAAGTAAACACAAAATGGAATTAAAGAAGGAAAGACTAAGAATTAATATATAGTGCCCACGTCTCCTTAAAAATATTATATTTAAATCTTGTTGACAAAAATTGTTGAAAAGGCAACCTTTATATGTCCCACAATATTTAAATCCAACTTAGTTGTACCAAATATCATTTATTTAAATAGAAGATAATTATACTAATAGTTGTTTTGAGACGGAACTGGTGATATGCACCATGGATTTCATCCGTTCATATTGGAATTTAGAGGATCAGATTTGATGTTATTTTATTTTTTAACTAATAATTTTATTTAAAAGTGACCTTGCTACTAAAAAAATTAAAATTTTAAATATAAAATATAAAATATTTAAATTTAATTTAGATTATTTGTATTTTATTAGGTCTCAATTAAATATAAATTTGTGTACCTGACATTATGGGTTTTTGAATTTTTTCGCTGGGTAAAGGATGACAACAAAATAATTATTTTTTATGATAATTGATAAATACCAAATTCATGCCCTTTTATCATAAATCAATATACATCAAAAGATCCTTAAAAAATAAAGGAGAGGATGAGTTTCATCAATCATATTATATTATAAAGCAATAAATTAATTGCAAATTGCAAGGGCTTATTATTATAAGCAGGATTACATCTACTGGTTACATCATTTGAACTAAATTAAATAATTTCATAAGATAGCCTGTATTAAATTCAAATACAATCTCAGGCACCCATAAAAAAATCCAAGCAAAAATCATAAAATAATAATCATTCGTGTCCTTCCCTAAGGGAGCTAAGGTTTGACAAATTTCAACTACGTTTTTCAAAATTACTTTTAAGTATAGTAATTTTTTATCCTGACAAATTGTACGTGTAAACAATTTTTTTATTGATTTAATTATTAGAACATAAAAAAATTGTTTAACAAATAATTGTTTATGTTTTTTACATTTGTGAAATTTACTAATCATGTTGTCTTAATCACTAGACCCTTATAATCTGAAAATTAAAAATTACAGACTTGAGATTGAATTATTGTCAAACATGAAAGCAAATGGTTTAACAGTTGGATCGGAACAGCCCATGCTGAGTCTGGCAAGAAAGATACATCAGTTGGCCTAATATTATTAAAAAAATATTTTTAGAAAATAATGATTTAATTAAATCAACTCACCGACTTAATGCCAAATTGAATTAAGTGCAAATTTTAAAGTTAAAAAAATTAATCCTATAAAAACTATTTTTCATGCCCAAAGAGTGTGGCCTTGGGTGCATTTTAAACGTGGATGACTGTGTGTTTTTTTTTTTGTTGAAGACGAGTTTAGAGAAAATTCATTTGTGAAAAAGAGGAAAAAAAAAAGGGAAAAAAACAGAGAGAAAAAGCCCGAATGGTTTTTTTTTTTGGCTAAAGTATAGGTAAACTTTTATTGGAAGTAATTTTTTTCGAGACACTGTCGGGCACTAAATATAAACATTTCTTCTAACAGAGATTCAAACTTTGATTTGTCATGTTATGAGAGACTAGTTTTTTTTTGTTATCGTAAAATAAGCCGGAACTGTTAGGAGTGAAAGATTCTTTTCATTCTAAACAATCCTTCGTGTGAACAAAAAGCTAATTCATTATATTTTATTACTTTCTTCATTCATAGGCCGTTGTCTCTATAGTCTGTTCAGCAAAAACAAATAGGAAAAAAAACCTTTTATCTTTATCATATGAAATCAGATTTTATAGAATTTCTGACATTGAGTATGGTGAATTTGGGTGAAATTTACCCAATCAACAAATCATTAAAACGAGTTTTTTTCCCCTTACATTCTCTACTCATATTCATCATCCTCATTCCTCAATTTTAGAGGATTAAGATTTCTGCTTGAACCTTTTAAAGTTATTATTTGATTTGTTCAAAAATTACCAATTTAAAAATTTTTATAGCTTAAAATTAAGTTATACTAGCATATTGAAAAAAATAAAAAATTTTAAAATACTAGTTATAATTTTTAAAATTAAAAATTCATTTATCCTTTTATTTTTTTCCAGGAAAAAAAAAAGAATGAATATCAGAGTGAAAGGAATCTTTCGGAGGCAAGTTGTCTTCTTCCTCAATTCCTGTCCGTACCCCTCTGTAAGAGTCAAAAGCTCTAAGCTGACAGCGACGCTCATCGAAGACGGCGAGCCCTTTTTCGTCTTTTCATTCACCTTCGCTCGGTTGTCATCTCTCCGCCATCTTCTTTATTTCTTTTCTCTCACTTCTTTTCCTCCTCTCTCCTTTCGCTTTCATCTACCCCCACAGCATCAATTCTTATCCCCTCACGCTTTTCACACCAAACCCTGAAAATTGAATACTCGTTCCCCCATAATCGCTTTTCGCTGCAGAAATGAGTTTCTCCGGTTCTTCCACGGAGGCTAAACGTCGAACAGTTCGTACCCTCGTCGGAAAATTGAGTTCTGTTTCCGAGAAAACTCGAGTGGATGCTCTTTGTCAGCTTCGTCTTATGACGAAGCTAGACCCAGAAATTCGTCCTCTGATTGTTGATTCTGGTGCGATTCCTTACTTAGCAGAAACACTTTATTCTTCTACACCTGATTCTCAGGAGAACGCCGCGGCGACGCTTTGAATATCTCGATATCTTGTAAAGAGGCTCTGGTGTCCACGCGCGGTGTCCTCGACGCGATTTCACACGTTTTGTCGCATCATCGAGATACGTCTTCTCCCACCGCCGTTCAATCCTCCGCCGCCACGTTACACAGTCTCCTCGTTGTTGATGAGTACCGGCCGATAATCGGGTCGAAACGTGACATCGTGTACGCGCTTGTGGACATAATCAAGAGCCTCAATTCGCCGTCTAGGTCGATCAAGGACGCTCTCAAAGCCTTGTTCGGAATCTCGCTGTATCCGCTTAATCGAAGCACGATGATCCATCTAGGTGCGGTTGCGCCGTTGTTTTCTCTAGTTGTGAAGGACGGAAGAATCGGGATCGTGGAGGATTCTACGGCGGTGATCGCGCAAATCGCCGGTTGCGAGGAGAGCGAAGAGGCGTTCCGGAAGGTATCAGGAATCGGAGTGTTGGTAGATCTAATGGATTCAGCGACTGGATCGAGTATGAGAACGAAGGAGAATGCCGTGTCTGCGCTGTTGAATCTGGTGATGTGCGGAGGGGACAAGGTTGCGGCGGATGTGAGAGAGAAAGCCGAGACGGCCACGGACGGCCTCGCCGACGTGGCGGAGAACGGCAGCGCCAAGGGGAAGAACAAGGCGGTGACGTTGTTGACGGTATTGTTTTGATGGATTTGGAAGCAATGAGAATGGATTGAGCGATCAAACTTCATGAAATTCATTGAAATTTTGATCTGATTTTGCTGTATTTGATCATATCTTAGTCCGATTCCTCCGCCTTCTTGTTTTCCTCCCTCTAAATTGAATTTAGGGTTAAGACTAAGATGGATAGTGTACAAAGTAGGGGTGTTAATTCTGTTTGTAAACAGCATAATAATCATCATCTTGTACTGTAAAGTCTGACAGAAAATGGCGTATTAATAACAGATTTTATACCATTCTTTTATAAAGCAGACCGTCTATTATCCGATTTTGGGTGGTGAGAAACAAGAATTTCTTGGAAAAAGAGGTGCCATGAATACAATATATATATATATATATATATATGCCTTATTTTTTATTTATTTTATAAAAGAAATGTCATATTTTTAAAAGTATACAGAAAAATATGAATTTTTTTTTGGTTGATTACTGATTTTTTTTTTTTGAGACATCCCATCAATGGTATTTTTAAATATAATTATTTATAAGAGAAATGATATTTAAGAACCACAATTATCATGTCCTCTTGTTGTTTTCAATCGTCATCTTACAATTCACGTGAGTTTTGACGAAAACAATTTTAATAGATTTTAATTTAAGTTAATTTTTTATATTTCACCCAATTTTTAATTAAATTCCTACGCATGGAATCATAGAAATGTATGTATTCATTTTCCCTACAAGATTATTAACACTTAAAAGTTTGAATTTTTCATTTTTCGAAAAGAACGATGCTGTTGGGACTTGAATTTAGAACAGAAGTGTAGAAGCAAATTTCTTAAGAGAGCAGACATTAAGGATCTGATTAAACTGGAATGAAATACTGAAGTATAAGTAAATTAAGAAAAGACAGAAAGGGCATATATTAGTTAATGTTCTTATTTTGCAACGATCATAAAATAGTTTTGAAAATTTATGCTCGATGAACCCTTTTCAGAAATGATTGTTTATGTGAGCATTTGAATTACTTATTTTTAAGTAATTTTATGCCTTACCAATTTGATCTCATGAAGTCTGGAAGTACTTTTTTTATAGTTGCATTACACCTACACAATAATAATAATATCTTGTATATGAAGCCTATTTTTACTACCTAATTCATCTAAACTTCTCTAACAAAACTCCTTTTTTTTTTTTGAAAAAATTGGTGTTTAAGATATTGAACTCGCAACAAGTAAGCAATATAAACTTATTTATTGCAAGTTAAGAGTTATTTATAATTATATTCTTCGGTTAATGTAATTTTTGTTTACTCAAATTTGTCCTCATTTTAGTTTTGATTCTTAAAATTTTAAACATAGGTTTTAGTATTTGAAGTTTATTTTTATTTAAAATATTAGTTCCTTATAATTCAGTAAAAATTTAGACTGTTTTGTCCCTTAAAGGACTAAAACTTATAGTTTGAAACTCAGTAGACTAAAAATGAGAATAAATTTGAGAAATTAAAAATTATATTAACCCTATATTCTTTCTTTCGAACTTCACAGTAATTTTTCTTGTATAATACTTTACGGCTATGAGCTTATCATGTAGGACATACAGAATAAAAATACTGGCTTCTTCAGCATAAAAAATGAGTTATGGAGATTAAGTATAATTTGATCAACACTTGCAAGATCCTAAATCAATGACTTCTAAATAATATGATGAGATATACTTACTGAAAGAGACGAAAACAAACATAACATATTAATATTTGATGTTATCTTTCCATAAACAAAACCAATGAACTCTACCAAAGTGGTGTTCTAAGAGCATCCGTTATTCCGTTATATCGAAATGTAAAAACAAGAATCTCAAGTGCATTCTTTAGATGACTGAGTTTTCTATTAAGAATAATACTCCTCCGATCCTTAATATAAGACCCATTTAATTAATTTGATTAGATTAAGGAAGTTAGGTAAGTTAGTTAATTATAAGAAATGTGACACGTTTTTCCTAAATTATCATAATCATCTTTCTTAATACCCCTTATTCCTCTTCTACTTGATTATGGTGATAGAGTATCTATAGGGGTAATTTAGAGAAAATTGAAAAATATGATAATGGGTCTTATATTTAGGACCAAAACCAACTCACAATTGGGTCCTATATTAAGGACCGGAGGAAGTAATTATCTAATTATATGCCTACATTTGGCCAAAAAAATTTTTTTCATGCCTGCAGTAAACATATAAAAGTGAATATAAAAAAAAAGGATTAATGTGATTTTTTTTTCACTCATAAGGGCTATGCACCCTAATGCAAACCTACAAAACAATTTCAAGGCAATTTGGCTCATGGTGTTGCGCATTTAGACCCAACAAGCATTACTTGAATATAAATTCATCTACAGTTTGTTTATTTTGTTTAAGTCATCAAATTTATTTTTTAATTTTCGTTTTTTTTAATAAGGCCATGAGCCAAGAGTCATTAATTAGTGTTTCGGTTCCATTTAATTATTAATGACATATTAGGATTTATTTATTATTACTGTTGTTGTTGTTATGTGAGTCTTTTTTTAGTTTAAAAACCAATAGTACTATCCCCGTACGAGTGAGATTATTTTTCATGACTTGATTTTATATCCCTCTAATCAGATTTCTTTCGCTATCTGATTTACCCGATTTTAAAACATCTCTAATAAGAACTTGTCCTTGAAAACCTAGAAATTACAAATTGAGCAATGAGAAGCAATTAGAAAATAAAATAGAAAATTTATTAACTTTAACAAAATAAACAAACTCTAGCTGGATTGATATTCAAGTGTTTCTTCTTGGGTCTAAATGCGCAACACCCTAGCCGAAATTGCCTTGGACTTGCCCCTGAAATCTTTTCAACGTGCAAATTTTTTTTTAAAAAAATTAAATTCGTAGCAATTTTCTTCCCATTATTAAAAAATCTAAATTGACTATTAAAATAGTGACATTGACCATTAACATTTTTAATGGTATGAGACAAAATTATTATAATTTTAAAATATTGTGACAAATTTGCATTAGTTAAAAATTAACATTTGTCTGGTTTTGTCAGTCATTCAAAAACAGTAACTGTATAATAACATTTGAAGAACCTACAACAAAGCTGGAATAGCTCAGTTGGTTAGAGCGTGTGGCTGTTAACCACAAGGTCGGAGGTTGGGGGCAGAAAAGACTCTCGCCTCGTAAAATACTTCAAGACCCAATTTTACTTGGGTGAGGAAATTAGGAAAAACTATTTTGCAGATATTTATACTTTCCTTTAATTTTTAAGTTGGTTCTCGTGTACTTTTTTTCTCTTAACTGGATATTTTAATTTTACTAGCTAGTTTGAGTTTAATGAAAAGAGCTGATATATCAAAATATGATAAATTAAGATTCGAATTTTTATTAAAAGAGATGTTTACATGTAATTCCTAGAATAGGATTTTTTTAATAGGAGAATATTTATGCGTACAAAAAAAAATATTTTAATTTTTCTCTATCCAATTGATTCTTCATTTTTGTTTTTTTGCTTACCATTCCCCAACATTTTCGATTCTGATACCTTGATGGAACACAAAACCTGAACATATGTATTATTCGATGAAAATACTCCTCCACAAAATGTAAGTCTATGGAGTTTGGCCGCTGTGCAAGAGCTAATTGTGTTAACATAGCAAATTTAAAGTATTTAATTAAGAGGGAAAAAACATATAAATACTAAATTAAAAATTACTAAAAAGTATTTATATCTGCAAAATAGTTTTCTTAGAAAATTAAGTTCTCTTATTATAGCGTAAATTATTTATTTTATTATTTTAAATTAATGGTATTTATCTTTTCTATTAAAGCATGTTGTTCTACGGCAAATCAGATATTTTCTTTTGCATAGAATTTCTCCTTTTTCTTTCCCCAGATAGCTTAACAAGAAATTTTTATAATGTTTTTTTTAAAATATGAATTATACTTCTCAAAATTAGAACTTATGTTTTTTAGGTATAAGAATTTTTACCACTTAGTTTGTTAATTTTCATAATCTATGTTTTGTTTTTAATTTCAATTTTTTTGGGGAAAAAATGGGCAATGCTCATCCTAACTAATATCTATGGAAAAGTAAAGTAGAGTACTATTGTTTTTATTGTTGTTTGGTTATTTATTAATGTGCTTTATGATTGATTTGGTTTTTGTGGTTTTAAGTGATTTTAAAAAAATTTAAATCTTGGTATCTTTCAAGACATGGTATTTGAAGTAATTTTAAAAAATTTGTAACAGAAACTTTAAAATATTGAGATAAAACTTAAATGTATGCCTATCACTTATCAGTCATCATTAATCAACATCGCTTTTTATTTTTATTTTCTCACAAAATAACATTTATATAAATTGGATTATATGATTCATCAAGGCTTTTATCTTGCATATTATTATCAACAAGATAATTATGCCAACATTCAGGTTTTGGTGTGACAAAAAGAATAAAACATAATATAAAAAATTAATAAGAAACTCAACGAAATAAATATAATAAGTATTATACATTGACAATAATGAGTTGAAGTTTGTGTCTATTTTAAGAAAATCCATACACATTTAGTTTTCTAAATTTAAAAATTCTAATATTTAATTTGAAATATTTTTTCAATTTAATGTGCCATACCAAGTACCTGAAACTGTACTTTTTTTTTCCCTGAATGAATCAACCAAATTTAATCCTTAATCGTGAAATTAATTTTAATAAATTTATTAAGTTGTACTCTGCCGAAGTCAATTGAAGTTATTACAAATAAATACAAACCATGGTAAAAAAATGGAAATAAAATCAATGCAAAAAATAAAAAAATACAATGAGGTCCCTAATAAAAAAATAATTACAAAACAAGTAATCTCTTGCTTTAAAATTTGTCATTATAAATGGCTTAAGTAATTATTAAAATTTCTTAATAATAATTTTTTTTTGGGGACGTCGTTATAAATTATAATTCTTTCAATATAAAAAAATCTTGGTCTGAGAGATAACCTGTATCAGAGTGACTCAAAACTTGCAGAAGGCTGCCCGGGTCTTTTCTCTCTGACCTTCACTCCAATGGCTGTACTTCAATTACACATACCTCACAGTCATCGGAGCGTAGCTTCACTCTCTCCGTTCACTACTTTCACTTCTAAATTGAAACCCTTTTGCATTTCCTTTGCGAATCCTTCATCTTCCTCCATAACTCATCAACGTTATCCACTCTTCACCTCCAACGATAGAGATAGGCTTCTTTCTCTCTCAACTACAATCCCCAGAAAATTGCTTTGCAAACCACCTCAAGGGAAATTTGTCAGAGAAGACTATCTTGTGGTACGTTATATGCCCCTCGCTCCTGTTTGTCACTGCAAGCTAAGCTAGGCTTTCCATTTTGCTGTTTTCTCGGTTTTACAGGCTGATTGTTTCCTGGCTTGTGTGTCTGTAGTTTTCTTTTTTCTTTTTGGGCGTTAGTGGTCACTGATAAGAATTTTGGGTAAGGACGAACCGTTTAATTTCTTTCGGTGCTTCTGTTCCTGGCAATGGGCTATGACAGCATTTTTCAGTTCCTTAAAGTGTAAAGTTCGGATTCTGAGAATTATTGGCAAAAGATGAGTCATTCTAAACAAACTTATATAAATGGTCAATAGTTTTTTTTTGTTTTAAGAATTAACTATAAGTAATTATTCTTAATACATTGGACTGCACAATTAGAAATTTGTTGTAAACGACTGTTATTTTAGACGGAGAGAATCAGAAGGCTGAGGAGTAAATCTCCATTTGTCATCGTACGAAGGAATTCAGTGAGGGGCAAATAATAAAGCGTTTTTGCTTTTATAAGAATAAACACTGGGTTTTGCAGGATTTTTTTTCCCTTCATTATACTTCTATTTATGGAAAGAAATGAAGTTTGATGATGTGGTGATGCTATTTATCATCAATTTGGTTGTGCAGAAAAAGCTGTCAGCCGATGAAGTCCAAGAGTTGGTGAGGGGAGAAAGAAATGTGCCTCTTATTATTGATTTCTATGCAACATGGTGTGGACCTTGTATTTTAATGGCTCAAGAACTTGAAATGGTATGTGCTTGACTGATTCTATTGATTCTTAAATTTGCAGTAACTTGATGATGAGGATCTGTTTGCCCTGCTCTTATCCTTAAGTGTCCATTCTGATGTGGATTTTAATTGAGCAAACTACCAAAATACGTGTTCTCTCGAAGTATATATCTTTTTCCTATGTGGTGCACGAAAGAGATAATAAATAAAGAAGTTTCTCAATGTTTTCTCATCATTGTAAACAATTAGTCCCTATTGAATTATGTGGAGAAATGTTGAAAAGAAAAAGATTATACTAAACCCTATGGAGTGACTAGAGAATGATTGAAAGAATAAAAAGGTTGCACAAAGGTCAAGAGGAGGCAGCTTGTAAAAGGATACTGGAAACTTGTTCCATAAATAAATGCTAAAAGATGTAAAAACAAGTGAGCCACTGTATCAGAGTCATTCACACAAATGAAACTTTTTGGTGAGGGAAAGAATTATGTTAAACCTGCAAATGTGGAGCAGGTCAGGAGTACTGGCTCTGTTGAGTACTGTTATTCACATTGCCTATGATGAATCTGTTAAATTTCAAATAGGCTTAAAATGAAGTCTTAAGGAAAGTGAATTAAGGCTTGCCTGGATAGACACCATACTCCGTTAGGATCCAATTACCAGACTCATTAACGTGAGGTAGCATGAACAGAATCAAGGAGGATCATAAGAGATTTTTGGCCATCCATGTTGACTAGAAGGTTGAAGGATCTTTAATGACATGAGGGTTCCAAGAAAATCCATTTCCTTGTGCAGACTGAAAAGATTGGACCGTTAAAAAATATGGTTATAAACTTGGAAGGAACCTGAAAGAGAGAAAGATCTCCCACCCAATATGGCCTATCCGACATGGGACTGGAATTGTGTTAGAAATTTCTTGCATATGCTTTGACCCAAATGTTCAGGTTACCATTTATTTGATAATCTTTTTGGTTGGGGTCCTTAGGGATGATTTATAAGATAATATTGTGGGTTTGACGTCTAGTTCTTGGTGCTTAATAGAGAAGGTGAAAGTTGAGATAGTTGGAGAGAGCATAATCCGGTCTCGTGTTACTGCATTCCATCCAACCCTCCCCTCCCCCCAACAAAAAAAAAAAAGAGATTCATTATTCATTTGGAATTCACTTGTCAGGCAAAAAAGGCGCATGATTGACTGAATAGATAAGAAATACAACGAACTGCCTAGACAAGAAATAACTAAAGAAAGTGGTGAGGACTACGTGACAGTAGGCACATGAAAATCAATACAAAACTTACGCCTATGCAAAGTCATTTATGAAATCCGAACTTGGAAGTTTAACACAATTTTAGCCAGAAGTTTTCTATTCTGGTTTACTCATGTTTAGAGTGATTTTGATTCTTGAAAGTAACTCAGCTAGCATAGCCTGATTCTCATACAAATGCATTAGGTGATAAATCATTCAATATGTTGAGAGAAATTGGTAGAAGTTGTATGGTTTTTTTGTTGGCGACAATGCACAAGTCAATTCTCATGTTGAGGATTGTGCTTCCTCTGGCATTAGGTTAGGTGACATGAGCCTATAGTTAATTTAGTTCTAATGTCTAACTCTGAGCATATCACTTTAGAGCTGTGATTTTCATCAATGGCCCTGGTTTTTTTTTTTTGGGCCCGATCATTAAACCTGATTTAAATAATCATAATTCTGTATAAAATCTTTCGAATTTGGATCCCCTAAATGTGATCTTTTGTTCAATGAAATATGATCAATAAATGTATAGTATCCTGTTCTTTCTGTATTTGATGCTCTAGATGACCCCTTCAATTTGGCTTTTTGCGGGATTTTGAATCCCTAATAACTATGACAACTTGATCAGTTTTAGAGGATTTGATCACACATTCAACAAACAGTTAAACAGTAGAGGAGCTTTTGTCAACTTTCATTGTAAAAGAGTCGAGATGGTTAAAAAAACTTTTCATATATTCTTGGAGACTACTGCACAAGAAAAATTATTTAACTTATGTTCCACTTAATGATTGCTAACTATATTTATTAATAGGTATTAGCCAAAAGCAAGCTAAATCATTGTAATCATTATCCAGAGCTACTAGATCAGTTTTAGAATTGTTTGGCTCACACTTTCTGATAACTTAACATTTATTTTCTCAAATTTATTGACTCATGGGAATTACAAGCGTTGCATATATAATTTAACACTGTTGTTTCAGCCGTGTTTGTCATTGGTGACCGGTTAATTTGGGAGCTGAGAAATGACTTTCCTCATTTGGATTTCATTTTCTGCAGCTTGCGGTGGAGTATGAGAGCAATGCAATGATTGTCAAGGTTGATACAGACGATGAGTATGAATTTGCACGTGACATGCAGGTAATAGGCCTCTTTATGTGTAACTTTATTGAAGTGACTCATTACTTGGATGATTATGCAAACCAACTTTGATTAATTTAATTATTTAGTAAAGATAGCCATTTTTTTTTTTTTTTGGATTTTGTCCTTTGAAGATAAAACTTATCAATTTAAACTTCCAAATATTTCTTTTTCTGAATCAAATCAGTCCTTATGTTAGGCAAAGTGACAATCACTTAATAGATTTCCTGATGCGGCATAAACAAGAGCTTACATGAGCATTTATTTATAAGTTGAACTCACCCTCTTGTCATTTCCTTCCTTAAAATGACATCTTTTAGACGCAATTGACGATATACATGTTTATCATTAAAAAAAAAAAAAGAAGAAAAAGAAAAGAAACGTTGATGGCAGACAAGACATCATCCTGTGCCGCCTCACCTGACTATAATTTTCCCAAGAATTTTTTATTTTGGGGAACACTGACAGTTAGGCTAATCCCAGTTTGGAGCTAATATCAAGAATGACTCCGTCTTCTTTTTTTTTTTTTTTTTTTGGTGAATAGACCAAAGTTTAGGTGAGTTGGGTTCTAGACGTTCTCTAAAATTAGAGTAAGCTTCACAGCTTAAAGAGTTCTTGTAGAGCTACTTACTTATCATGCACCAATGAAGTTTTCACATGGAAAGGAGATTGAACATCCAAGATATGAGTAACTTCTTTACCAATTAGACCAATTTTTGTTGTCAGCTCTTATCCTTTCCATTCTAACAAGTTTTTCAATTGATCATAACTTTGTGAGCCACTTTGATTAGGAGAAATTCTTAAAGAGGATGATCAAATTAAGAAGAGAGGAATCTGTTTTAGCTCGGTTCTATCCCAGCTCATTCCATTTGGTCTTCAGGCTAAAACTGGCCGTGATGGGCTACAAGATGCGAAAAGCAGCCATGCCTATCTTGAGAGGGGCAGCGGGCAAGGGTTCAGGCCTGCCATCCTGACCCATGAACAACCCTAACTTTTTTTGGACTAAATCACCAAAACGATTCCACGTCACTGCTGCTAAAATGTTAAAATGATCCTGTTCATTAGTCTTTTAAGATAATAACTCTACAATAGTTAGATTCATTTATTATTCTATAGGTTTCTGTTTATGCTTCCAATCCCCTTTATGAAACTTTGAAAATGACTTAGATCCAATGGATTTATTAGTTTTTAAATCCAACGGCTTCATTAACACTGACATTGATCATGTTTCAGGTTCGAGGATTGCCTACCCTGTTTTTCATCAGTCCTGATCCAAACAAAGAAGCAATTCGAACCGAAGGACTTATCCCTATACAGATGATGCGAGATATCCTCGACAAGGAGATGTGAAAATAGTGATTTTGCCATGAGACATTGTGAATTCTGTTGTAATGTTAGCTTCTGTAGGACACATCTGATGCATGAATCGAATCGACCCTTTTCCTTTTTGTGGTCACAAAGATGGCAATTACATGTGTTCAAAGCCATCATGTTTTTCTTCTGTCGGATAAGAAAAATATTCAATGGGAATTCATGTTGCCAATTTTGACGACCTTTTGGGCACGGTCAGATTTGATTCATCGAACATGGTATAATGGTTGTTGAAGGCTGCTCTGTTTTTGGGGTAGCTGGAGAGTTGAGCTTATTTAGTTAAAAACGTGTTTTCTTCTTGTTTTCAAGGTAGTAAGATGGAAGAGGAATAACAAAATGATTGAGCTTTTGACCAAAATTTTTTTTGATTTTACTGCTCAAGAATATTGTGGGCAAGAATGCAAGAATTATGCAAGGAAATGATCATTCTTATTGAATAATTATAGAAATAGGAAAAATATATCATATTTTATTTTTTGTGAAATTTAAAAATAATTTTTTTTAACAATTGGATTTTGGTGCCAAATAGGTGAATGTATTTTTTTTTTGAATGAAAAGAGGAAGACAGGTAAAAAATTACAGAAGTACAACGCAAAAACAATTAAGCCCTGCTCTGCTCCCCATCCGCTTGGGAGGACGAGCACCATGTGCTCATTTTTAAAATAAAATGAGGAATATCTAAATTTAATTTATACAATTAATATTTAAATTTTGAGTTTACTTTTTTTATGTTAAAAATATGTTTTTTATTCAAAAGAGTAATTAGAAAATTATATTAACCTTATCTTTTGCATCAGTAAAGATAAAAAAAAATTAATTAAAATATTAAGAATAAAATGAATTAAAATAATAATTGCCCAATTCTAATCCGGATCATGCGAAGTTTTTTTTTTAAAAAAAAAAATTGATGGATTCCTTTGGGTAAATGGTTAACAACATTTAAAACTGCTATTGTCCGTTGAATTGATTATCGAGGGGGGAAAAAATAAAGTGAATTGATTATCTTTGATGGTTGTTATTATTTTGTAAAGTGTATTCTATGGCTTGTGATGAGATTAATCTCAGCAAATTGGTTTAGAAGATTTAATGAACATACCACATTCAATGTTTTTGGCCACCGGCACATAAACATAATTATAATCATTTTGTATTAGTAGTTAAGCAATCTATTCAATTTTAATCTTTTGATAACAAACAATCTCTTATATTAAATATTTTTTAATAAATTTTTTTCTGTCCGAATCCCAAGTCTTATTTCTCATTCTCAGTGTTTCATATCGAAAGACCTAAGGTGAAGAAATTAATAAAATCAAATACTTTATCATATACTCAATCCTAATTTTTTTTTTTCAGGATGATAAAATTGGCCTGCCTAATTAATTTTCTTTGGGTTGGCCTTCTAGAAGAGTTAGGAAAACATCTTAGCTCTCACGTGGATGTAAAGAGAAATAAATCCATAATTTAATCTAAAGTCCTCAGCAAAATGTAGAATTAAGGAAAAATGATAGAAAAAGAACATGAAAATTACATAATCTCAAATTAAAAATTATTACAAAAATATATTGTTATTTACAAGTCAATTGTAATCAAAAGTTGTTAAAGTGTAGAAAATAAATCTGATAATTTTTAGGTTCCTTTTCTGTCATTTTTTCCCGAATTAATTCAAAGGAAAACTTAATTTGTAAATCCATAACTTACCGTGAAGTCCTAATTAAATTCTTGATTAATTTTGACCAAATTGGTGTTGTCTGCTTCCAGTATCAACGTGATGCCCAATGCTGATTGATTCAGCTTGTATTATTTTTTAAAAAAATTAATTTGTAAATTCTTATAATTTATTGTAATTTTGAATAAGGTCCCTATAATTTATGTTGTTTGAATTGGGTCCTCGTTGTTTGATTTTGAATTAAGTCCCTCTACTTCATAAATTTTATGAAATTTCATTTATAGAAGTTTTCGCATGTTAAAATAACGTCATAAAGTTGATGAACCTCTCAGAGTGCTATGTACACATAAAAAATAAGATCAGAGGTAAAAATTGCACCTTACCCGATTAAAATTACCATTAAAACATTTTTTCATCTGAAATCTTGTTCAGCAAGCCTTACTAGTGGGTAACATTCTGCAGCCACATCATCTTGTAAACAATAATTAACTGTCCTTTTGGCTCCTGTCATCTTGAAACCATTGATCACCTCTATACACATTGTAATTATTCCAAAGCTCCATGATCTGTTTGTTTGTCCATTTACATATCTAACTTCAGTCAATCTAGCATCATTGGTTGGATCCTATCCACCCCCAACATGTTGTACTGAAATGGAAAATTGGCTTAACATAATTTGATGTATGAGTAAACTATTAGAAAAGACTCCATATAAGATGATTATTTGAGTGGGCCAAATTCTAATATGTTAGACCCCAACAGGATAACTCTCAGACATCATATGCCAATACTCCCTCCATTAAGACCAATGCCTGTTGATTATCTACAAAATATTTAACCAAGTTTTAGCAACACTGAGTATATGAAGCTGGAAAGAAATTTTTGGAAAAATAAGTTATATAAAGTGGTAAATACTAAATACTTTTGAATACACATGTCAGCACAAAACAAAATATAAAATTGATAGGTTAAAAATGTAAAGAGTTGAGTGAAGAACAACAATGTAAACTGTAATTCATTTTGGTTAAAACAAATAGTGTTTGCCAAATTAATGATGAATGATTAAGGGGATCTCTTATCTATGAATTACTACCTCCAATCCTAATTATAAGAGCCAGTTGACTAATTTGAGGAGATTAAGAAAGTAAGTTGAGTTAGTTATTTGTCCTAAATAAGTGTTGTCTTTCCTAAAATATCCTTACTAATCAAGTGTATTAACTAGAACTATAATTATTAGAAGGATTATCTTAAAAAAATTAAGTAAATATGAGAGACAAAGTGGATAGAGTCTTATATTTAGGACCAAAATAAAAGTCAAATATGGTCTTATATTAAGGACCGGAGGTAGTATGATACTTGAATTATGCAGTTTTAATAAATATAAATTTTGTAAGGTAATGTATAGATAAGCATCTGGTCAAAGAAGAAAAGGTGTAGCTAAATATAGCCCAACATGGTTTCTTTTTAATAATTTAAAATCTTGGGCAGCATTCCTTTTCAAGCGTTGTGCCTTCCCACTAATATTAAATAATGTGGTACTGTTGTAATTATTAATGAATAATTAATTAAAAGTATATTAATCCTTGCTTAATAAGCTTTCTTTCACAGTCTCACTTGCGTGTACCAAATGACGTGCGATTCCATTCCTTTTTTTTCTTTTTGGTATAGTCACATTCGATGCATCAATTGAAGCAAGTGTTTGTTATATTAATTAAATTAAACTTTGATTAAATTAAAATATGTAAAGTAATTTATTTTAAGACATAAAAAATAGAATAAATTATATAAAACTCTCGTAGACTTTAACTCATATACAAATAACTCCATAACATTTAAAATTTAATAATAAATAAATTATATAAATAAATAATGAACAGACTTACAATTGAAAAAAGTTAATTACATAAATGTAAGAATTTAGAGGATTTAATGTGAAGTTTCAAAAACAAATGAGATTCATCTGCACACGACATAAAAGTTTATGGGAATTGTTTATACTTTAATGTTAAAAATATGGTGCTTATAAAATTTTGGTCAAAAAATTATGTACTCCTCCGGTCCTTATTATAAGACCCCATTTGACTTTTTATTTGGTCCTAATTATAAGACCATAATCCATTTTGTCTTTTATATTTATGCATTTTTTTCCAAGATAATCCTTCTAATAATGATAGTTTTAGCCAATATACTTAATTAGCAAGGATATTTTAAGAATGACAACACTTATTTATTATAAATAACCAACTTAACTTACTTCCTTAATCTCCTCAAATAAGTCAATTGGGTCTTATAATTAGGACCGGAGGAGTATAATGATTATATAGTTGAACAAAAAGGTTACGTGTAAGTTCTTCTTTCTTCAAATGCAAAGTAAGGTACGAGAGAACAAACTCAACTAATCATGTGGTTTCATATGAAGAACATGCATGTTTGGCACACTTTGCTTGTTTTTCTTTTCTTTCTTTTGTTTTATTTTTTCATTAATTAATTTGCATATACGTTTTTTCCCCAAAGTAATACTACCTCGGTACTTGTTCTTGGCAGATTGGTTCAGCAATTGTATATTTGAGTCTTTGCCATGATAACGTAAGTAAACCTTTGATCACTTTATTTTCTATTTTATTTTTAAACACTTAATAATACTAAGTACTCTTTCGATATTTAATATAAGATTTATTTAACTAATTTGATTAGATTAAAAAAGTTAGATAAGTTAGTTAATTATAAAAAATATGATATATTTTTTCCAAAGTATCATAATTATCTTTCATAATATCCTCCCTCCTTATCTTATTTGATTATGGTTGAGGGAGTATTAATAAGGATAATTTAAGAAACATTGATAAATATAATAAATAGGTCTTATATTTAAGACCAAAATCAATTAAGAACCAGAGGAGTATTTTTTTAAAAAAAAAATTAAAGGATGAAATTAGACTTTAAAAAGTGCCATCATTGAAATGCCTTTAAAATTAAACCTTATTATAGTTTTAATTTCTGAAATTTGAAATTTGTCCTCATTTTGATTTGTCTAAAATTTTAAATTAAAATGAACTTAAATTTCATAAACTAAAAATAGTATTAGCCTTTTTCAAGAAATGAAAACTATCCATCATCAAACTTCAGACCAATCATGAGCCCACTTAATTAAGTAATTGATTAAAATTACCAAATATTTTATGTTAAATAAAATTAAGATGCTAAAAGTTTATTTTTGTTTATTACTAAATTTGCTATAAAATTTTAAAAAAAAAACAGAGGCAATGAAGAATCAACAAAAGAATCCCTCTGTATATCTCCATAGTCACTACAAATATGATGAATGAAGAATTATCGTTTCTCCTGATTTTACAATTTTTATATAAAGACGAAAATGGAGCACAATTTTCACGCGCATAATAATCACAGTGGCTAGCCTTGCGAAAAAGCAGAACGGGGCGGCCGTCGTGTACGCCGCACAGATTATTCCCTAACCTACACGCGCCACCTCAACGACGACGTTTCTAGACGTGCTTCCACAGGAGAAAACGCCAATAGCAAAAGCGCGGCCATTATCCCCACCGGAAAGAAAAGAAGTACCAACGGCGGTGGAGGAAGCGGCGGTAACATCAACGGCAACACGACCATCGACGCCGCTAGAGCCACCAGAATCACAATAGACCCTAATCCGAAACACCTTTCCATGCTCTTATTACTTTCAGAGGAATCACACCGAAACTTTAATACTGTATTAATCCCTGTATATATCTTCTTCTTCTATCGTATTTTGATTTGATCCGCATCAATATTTCCAAGCGCTCCTTTAAGAACTGTTCCTCTTCGCGGCCGGAGATGGTTATCGAAAAGATCAGGCGACGGCGATGACGTAACCACAGGTGAGAGAGAATAAAAGAAAGACGAAGCTAAACGATAAACGATCGGCGCCAGCGTGTTGCTGTGATAGAGATTAGGAGATGAGGGTGCCAGGACGAGTGTTCATTTATAGGTCCGACTCCTGTGGGCCCCAGTCTCTGTAGGACCCACACAAGTTAAATTTTTCAAAATAAAAAAATAATGTGGTCGGAAAATCTGTTACAGTGAACTGATCCGGATCTGCCGAATCACAAGCAGCAGATACAGGATCTTTTATCTGCCACGTCGGTCATGTACTAATTTTTTAATTTTCAATTACTGAAAATCTTTTCCCATATATATATATATATATTATTTTTATGATATTATTTTCATAATTGTTAATTTTTTACCTGAGTAGTTTTTTAATTATAACAGAAAAATCAATAAACAAGAAATAGCTATGTTGATTGACTCCTTTTAATAGATTTGTTATTTATGTAGTATTTAAATTGATATAATTATTGAATTTTATAAAATAATTTAGAAATAGATATTGAGTAATAATAAGACATGAGTCTTGAAAGAAATTATTCCAGGCTTCTAAACAGGTGAAGCGCATGACGATAAAGATCATTGCCAGAATCAAGATTTGGTGGATTTGAGAAAAGGTGATCAGATTCCTTCAAGACAGAATCTTATTACAGGACCTTTGTAGCATAAAACATTTTAAAGTTATATTGGAGGCCACAAAACTAAACTAAAATTATGTTTTAATCATCAAATAACGAAAATCTCCTTCATTTATTTGGGGAAAAAAATTACTCATCTCTACTAGAAATGAAATAAATGCTCAAAGGCGACCTAAGGAATTTCAACCTGTAACCCTTTGATATTTATATGTTTTTAGTGAATTTGGGAGTGATGAGTTCAAACCCTTTTTCATCTTTTCTTTGAACATTTCTTTTGTTCTTAGTGTTAGAACTTGGATTGCAAGTTCATATGGTGGTATCAAGGCTCTAGTAGTAATTAATGATTGTTTTAAAATAAATGAAGGGTAATATCATCATTAGATATTACTACCTCCGGTCCTTAATATAAGATTCACTTTGACTTTTATTTTGATCCTAAATATAATATCCAAATCCACTTTGTCTCTCATATTTATATATTTTTTTCCAAAGCAGCCATTCTAATAATGATAGTTTTAGTCAATACACTTGATTAGCAAAGATATTTTAGGAAAGATAACACTTATTTAGGACAAATAACTAACTCAACTTACTTCCTTAATCTCTTCAAATTAGTCAACTGACTCTTATAATTAGGACCAGAGGTAGTATTTAATATTAAATTCTTTATTTCTCATTTAATATTAAATTGTTACAAAGGTGTGTGATGAAATTCAACCTTCCTTCAATCTCATGGTGGTGGTTATGGAAAGAATAATTTTGAAAGTAAGAAGTTTTAAATAAAAATTAATTGACATTAATGATGATAGTATAAGTGAAGATATTGGCACTAGCATTTTCAAATTGTTTAGTCATTGTCTGCGCAGCAAGAGAAGAAAAATACAAAACTAGAAAAATCATAGAGAATTACTTGCATTCATAAGAAAATGACATTTTGAGATCGTGCAAAAAGAAGATTTATTCGGGTGAGTTAGACTTATTTGGATCAACCCGAATATAACAAGTACTTCAGGCCAACGTCTAGTAGTCGAATTATTATTATTATTTAGTTATTATGATATTAATAATGAGATATGAGATAATGATTAATTAAGATTTTTAGACATTTTAAATATTTAGCTTTACTGGAAAAGATTTTAAAATATCTTGTTTTAATTTTGATTTATTGTTATCTTTTTAAATTTATTATTTATTTCTATATTTTTATTTAATTCTAGGATTTCTAAAATACCATGCATTTAAATTATAAAATTATATTTGAAATTATAAATAGCTGTCACCGCCCCTTATTTTGTGAACACCCTATGAATTGAATAAATTAAGCATTAGTTTTTTCTGAGGATCTTTTCTATTCTTCACTCTCCCTCTCTTCTCTGTTAACTTCTAAGTTTAAGGGGGTGTTTCGTTCCCCCCCTCCAAAACACTTTTTAAAAATATTTTTATATAAGTTAAGATAAAATTTTTCTCACATACTTTTAAACTATGATTTGATTTCAATCTAAACACCTGATTTCAAATTACTCTTTTACAAATGTCAAGAAAAAAAATCCTTCATCTGGATGACGTGAATAATGGCAAATTCATCAATATTTTAGATCAATTAGTTGAAGGCACAAATAAGAACAATAAATAAACAACAAGGTTAAACAAGCAAGAGAAAAACGTATAACAAGGTATCATTTGGCTCCTTTCACAAATAATTTTGCGAGAACAATAACTATATCTCAAAAAAATCAATTAATAATAAGGAGGTTTAAAAAAAATGAGCTGCAAATGTAAATTTAAATAATTATAAATATAAGATTGTTAATTGCTAATCTAACATTTAAATCTCATACGTCATTCCCAGTAATTCACAACACACTAAAATTCTTGCATTTACAACTCGTCTATTGCAAATTTTTAGATTACGCGAATAACCTTGTAATCCAATTATATGAAAACTCTTCAATAAATTTAAAATGAAGGTTCCATATATCATTATATTACTTTTTAAGGACATAGAAAATGAATAAAATTAAAAAATATATAATTTTTAATGATACGTGTCTTTTATCCAATAAAATAATGCTATTATTAAATAATAACTTGAATATAAATAATAACACTCCTCCGTTCTCAAATAGTCCTATGAATCACTCGAAGAGTTTTGTTGATTCAAAATATTAGTCATTTTTTACGTTGTTTGGATCATTAAATGCCTTTTTCATAAATATTCCTCATTAGTTAAACAAACATAAACCATTGTTAATTTACCATTCAATTAGGGGCAAATCTGAAACATAATTGTATATATTTTAATACAAATTCAATTAGTTAAATTACCTTTAATTAATTTTCTCCGTATATGTTAGAAAGCTACTGTCAATTTATGTTATATTTTTCTTTTTTATATGGGAAATTTCAATGACAAAAAATATTGTAGAATATTTGAATTATTAAATATTTTTTCATCAACGTCTCCTTTTAAATTTGAGGGAAACTAGAAAAGAGACTAAGGACAATTTATATTTATTTTAGAATTTAAACGGGTTAAATAATAATTTACTGTTATAGTACAAAATTTTGAAAATCTATTTAATCTTTTTTATTTTAATTTACACTATTTTCGAAGAGTACTTTATTGTGGTAATTAATTTCAGTAAAGGGTAAAATTAAAAAAAATTAAATCTTTTAATAAATTTAAAAATATCCTCAAAACACATCAAACAACTAACTTGATCCTATCATTAGGATTGAAGAGAGCAAATTCTTAATAAAAGAATTGAAGCCATAATTTATTGATTTCATTCAAGTGAAAAAGAAACCAAAGAAGGAACAAGAAGAGGGCTAAATATATTCAATAATTAATTGCATAAGACACAGCATTTATTTCATTTTGGCATTACAAATAATGTGGCACATGGAAATACATATTATATGAAGTACGAACCTCCACCGACCATAAAGAAAAACGTTATTTTTAAGCAACCTAAGGTTAAATGAATCAATACTGTAGCGGCGGAATGAAAAGGAATTATATACTAAATTAACTCATTAAATTCAGGTCCCGTTTGGTAGGAAGTATTGAAAATGAGGGATTGGGATTGAAATTGTAATTGAAAAAAATCATTAAAATAATACTTAGCATGAGTAATTATTTGTTATATGGGATTAGGCAAACCCATAAAGGTAGGATTGGGGAATACCACTTCCCCCCATGGTATTCTCCAATCCCACATATATGGCTTTGGCTAATCCCATATATCAAACAATCTTTTATACTAAACACTCTCTTGATAGATTTTCTCACTTGTAATCCCAATCTTAATCCCTCATTTTCAATGCTTCCTACCAAACGCGACCTCAAGGGTTAATAATATTATATTTGATCCATGAAATTTAACATCATTTTACATTTGATCACTGAAATTCTAAACTAGTGATTTTGATCTTTAAAATTTGACTTCATTTTGATTTTGATTCATGAAATTTCAAACCAGTAATTTTGGTCTCTAAAGTTTAAATCCATTTCGGTCTGTCAAGAGATTTGTGGTCCTTAAAGTTGTGATTTTGATCCTTGAAATAAAGATAAAAACTAAAATGATATGAAATTTCAGATATAAAAATAAAAGTGAAGTCAAATTTTACTATTTTAGGGATCAAAACCATTGGTTTCAACTTTTAAGGATCAAAATCAAAATAAAATCAAATTTTAACAACTAAAAATAATGATGTTAACCTTAAATTGAATCATAACTACTCACAATATTACTTAATACAGTACTGTATAAGTTACATTTGTTTTTTTGCAATAAGAGTGACTCTACACTTTTTTTTCCCTAGAATTTTAATCAATTTTTTTTACTTTTATTCCCGTTAAATATATGAATGTACATTAATTACCACATGTTTTGTCTCATTTTCACTCTCATTCTCTTTCACTTGCTTTTTTTCATAAATTTATTGCGGCCATGATAATTATTATTTTACACGTGGATACATAAAATTCAAATTGAACACCTTCTTGGAGGTTCATTGTATATTGGTAGGGCAAAAAGGTGTTCTGTTATGTTGCTGGTTTCCAACCATATGGTTCTTCCAAATATATATGTATAACAATAATTTAAAGGAAATTATATAGGAAGGTTCATACGTATGTGGAGTAATATATGAAAGGTCAAAAAGAGAGAGTAGGTTAATTAGTTTGTTCAAAAGCACATGTTTATTATGAGTGGGACGGATTCGTCCTCAGTGTTTCACCTCATCACGTTATGATTTATAAAGTGCATTTGAAAATTCTAACTTAGCCTTAAGTATAAGTTAGTGACCATCACCATCATAGCGGCCATTGTTCCATTGTTATAGTGAGATATGAACTACTCCTCCGGTTTTTAACATAGGATCTGATTATTAAGTTGATCTTGGTTCTAAATATAAGACATATTTTTTATATTTATTAATTTTTTTAAATTATTTCTATTAATACTCCTTCAACTATAATCAAGTAGAAAATGAGCAAGAATATTAAGGAAGATGATTATAGTGGTTCAGAAAAAACATATTATATTTTTCATAATTAACTAATTTACCTAACTTTTTAATCTAATCAAATTAGTTAAATAGGTCTTATATTAAAAACTGGATAAGTATCTAACTACAATTTCAACTGTTCATATTTAAAACTTTCAACTAATGATCTTTAAATAAAAAAATTATATTTTTGAAAAATTGACACTCAATAGATTATCTTTATTTTAAATTTTATACTATTAAAATAATTGTTTCATAAACAAAAACATAAATCTAGACTGTTCAGATTATATCTGAACAGTTAAGAGAAACTTAATTGAAAATATAAAAGCTAATTTTCCTTCATCTCTTATGTTAATTATTTTTTTCCTCATAATACCTCTATTTATTGGAATATTTTTGTCCCTGCACATTAAGTTCTTATAATAAAATGGTAATGGTAATTGAGGAAAAAAGTATCACAAGTTCTATACATATTAATTATAAACAATAATTTTAACTACTTTGTCTTTTTGATATCGATATGATTTTATCACGGGTCCTCTAAGAGACCCCAAGCATGCTCTGGCAAGAGGACACTTTGGAATAACAATCAGGAATCAAGTTATTGTGCTAGAATTATTTAAAATATATATAAATAATAGACCAAAATATTTCTACTTAATTGGAAGGTAGAATGACAGAAAAACATCATGAAAATTAATAAATCTCAAAGCAAGAATTCTTACAAAAATATGTTATTATTTATAAGTTAAGTGCTGTTAAAATTTTTTGTTCAAAAAAATGATGTTAAAATATGTTAAAGTATAATGACGAATCCAAATTTAAGATTTAATAATTGGGAAAACACAAAGTTTAAAAATTGAAAGCTCATTAGTAACAACTGAAAATTCAGTGATAAATTATCTAAAACCTTGCTTCAATGTTCTCGGAAAAGGTGAAACTTGGATAGCAAAATTAAATGGAACTCCAAAAAAAAAAAGAGTAAATAACTAAATTTTATTGGGTGAAGGTGTAAATTTATTCATGATCTTATTTTTCAGATACATCCATTATCTCAATTTTTTTAGTGGTGTAATTTTATTCATGATCTTATTTTTTTTATGCAACGTGTCCCTTATAAGTAAAATTGTACTCAAAGATCCAAAATAAAATTGCACAAAAAAAGATTATGGGTAAAATTGCATCATTAAAAAAATATGGGTAAAATTGTATTATTAACAAGATTAGGATGCTGGGTGTACCTAAAAAATAAGATTAGAGATAAATGTACATCTTTACCCAAATTTATTTGCTGTCCAAACTTCGAACGTAGTAATGATAAGGACATTTTAATGCCCTACATTTTGTTTGTTTGTTTGGGGTTCAAAAGCAAAAGATCAACAAAGGAACTGGCTCTTTAATTGTTATTTTCGAAAATGTAAGTCCTTCCTTATTTGAAAAAATAACAATAAATACTTTTTGAATTTTAAAATGATAAATAAGGTATTCAAATAAACAAAATAACAATGAAGGCGTCAGGTATCAATATGAAATTTTGATTTTGAATTTTATAAAACACATAATGGGTTTTATAGTTTTTATAGTGAGAGTTACTACTTCGTCAATAGGTTTTACAACCTGTTTTAAAGAGTTGGGCAAGTTTTCTGTAAAAAAAGATATAATTCCACATCAAATTTTACAAACATATAGTAGGATTTACAACTTTCATAGTGAGATCTATTACTTGGTCAATGGGTTTTGCAACCTGTTTTGAGGGGTTGGGCAACTTTTCTGTAAAAAAAAAAAAACAATTCTATGCTGAATTTTACAAAACATATAGTGGGATTTACAACTTTCATAGTGAAAGTTATTACTTTATCAATGGATTTTGTAACATGTTGTGAGGTCAAAAATCAAAATTCTAAATCAGTACTTGATACTTTCTTTATCATTTTGTTTATTCGAATGTCTTATTTATCATTTTAAAATTCAGAATGTATTTTATTGTTATTTTCTCTTCTTATTTCATGGTGGTATACTATATTCTGTTTTCAGGTCACGCCAAATCTCTCAATTTCATTTCTCGGCATTCACACAACTTTGTCTTTTTCTATAAACATATTCCCCGGTTTCAGTCTCTTTTCATAAAATTTTTTTTCTCATAATAGTGTTTTTAAATATATAAAATAAATTTTCTTTGTCTGAAATTTTCAGCTTATCTTTTTACTTTAATAAATATATGTCATTTATTGTCTCTATATAATAAATTTTCACTCAATATCTCATCTACTCTCTTTTTAAACATACATATATCTCACATATTTATTATTTTAAATTAAATTTATCTAACATTTTAAACTGTATGATTTTGATACTTGTTTTTTATGAATTATAATAAGAGAAGGAATGAGTAATTTGAGAAACTCTCTTAATATGTATAATTGATAGATATAATAAAAAAAACTATAAATTTAGAAGGCAGTAAAGTTTTATATTTAAGATCAAAACAAACCATATACTAGTTATTATATTTACGATCAAAATTAGTAATTATAAGTAAAATTTGCAATTTTCGTAGGAGACTATAGACTAAACAACTCACACAAGTCACGAACTTTCGAAGGAAATTCCAAGCAACCATATAATAGTGAATAGAATAGAAAAGGCGGGTTAATTAACTAGTTAGTGGGACGACCAAACCCCGCGTTTAATTAGCAAAAACAACATATACTATCACATTAGTCAGCCAACTCAATTGGATTCCAAAAGGTTTTATCAATTATTATCTCCCTTCTGTAATATAAGATCTAATTGACTAAATTAGAGAGATTAAAAAAATATTAAATTACTTAATTATAATATATGTTACATGATCTCTCTAAAATTTTATATCAATTTATTAGTAAGTCAAATTAATTTAGAGAAAAATGATAAATATAAATACTATAAAATAATTTAGTAAATTCTTTAACCTCTTTAAATGAGTCGAAGAGTAAATTGAATTCTATATTAAGGTTCGAAAGTAGCACTTTTTAACAAGACTAATCCTTCTCAAATTCTCTTCACCCTTCTTCATTTGTTTGTGAGTGTGGTCGCGAGGTGAATCCAAAGATATGAATGGTGCAATTTCTTGAACGATGACCGTACGTACCAAGACGCGCTGCGTTCATTTGCTTCTTTTAATGCCATCCATGAACTTCACCAACTTTTTGCTTTTTGACTTACTAGACCAATCCAATTAGCAATTTGGTTGTAAATTTGTTTTGGAGAATTCCAAATGATCAATCCTCTAATTTTTGACTTACAAATACTCCTCTTATTCTTCTAGTTATGATATTCTACACGTGATATTTTACTTTGATTTTAAATATAAGAATTAGATAACTAATTCATAAAAATTAAAAAATTAGTTAATTTGGTTATTTATAAAAATATTATGTGGTTATTTATATAAAATATCTCATTTAATTGTTTGCACTGGAAGCTGCTTCATTGATATAAGCCTCTTTTATTAAAAAAATTATAAATTTGAAAGATAAAATAAATTAAAGTTTTCTGTTCATGATCAAAATAATTATGCCGACTAGCTTCTATATTTAAGGCTGGAGGGAGTAATGAAAATTTCTCACAGAATTTAATGAAATGTTTGTTTAAAGAGCTTTTGCCTCTTTCGCATTTATCTTAACGAATGGTTGTTCTAGCCTCCCTCTTTCTCTTAAGTAATATTCTTATAGTTAAATGTATATTTAGTAATCTCATTTAATAAAAAATAATGAGTTAACAAATTTGATACATATTATGAATATAATTATATCAAATAATTATTTTTTTCCGACACAAATCAACATTTAAAATGATACTAATGTTGTTAGGATTAAGAGGCTAAAAATAAATTTGATAAACTTAGAGGACTAAAGGTAAACTTTGATGTAATCTTAAAAGAGAAAAATTATATTTTAGCCATATTTATACTGTATAAGTTTAATTTGTATGGTCTTTCTTTTTGATCTGGAGTTTGATTTGTATGATCTAAAGTTTATTTTTATGATTTTAATAATGATTATATTTAAAAATAATAAATGAAATACCAATTAAATATAAGCCATCAGACAATTCCAAGAAAAGTTGGCAGAACAAAATAATTACGAAGAAAACAAAACATCCTGTCTTTTTCCAAGCTGGAAAGCGGCAAGCCTTTCGGCTTTACTTGATAAAGAGGAATAAGAAAATAAAAAAAATAAATAAATAAAGGAAGAAAGGGAAAAGGAATAAGAACGATAATCCACATTGCCAACTGCAATAAACCGGTTCTAGTTCATTGTATTTCGCTGCAAGATCTCATAGACAAGGATTTCCTTTTTAAGGAGGGGAAAAACAAACTATAAATTTGTATACCCACTTTTATTGTTTTTATTTGCAAAAAAAATATTATTCTAGATCTTACTTTAATTTCAAAAAATTAAACAATATATTGAAAATTACCTATACTTTTAACTTGCTACTAAATATTATGCTTGCTTCTTAATACAAAACCCAATTAACTAATTTGAGAAAATTAATAAAATTAAATAAATTATTTAAAAATATTTATATTTATCTTTATTTGACTTATAAACTAATATATATGAAGGCGTGTTGATGACATATCTTGGCATCTATATGGATATATTTTTACCTATTTTGCATCAAGAATTTTCTATTCCATACCATAACCTAGCGGCTCCTGAGATTAGTAAAATCTTCAACGCTTTGTTTTGAACCGAGCTTGTGTTCCACTTGATAACAGGCTAAAACAATTTGAAATAGTGTTTAGGTAGCTTTTCAATCGTGATTTATGAACTACAAAGCATATATGTGTAAAAAATTTTATCTCGACTTGCGTAAAACTTACTTATAAGTGGTTATTTAAATGATTCCAGACAAATATTATGAGCTTATTTAGAGTGATTTATAAACAACTTTTTCATCGTGATTTACATAATATAAAATAAATATATAAGAAAAGACAAACGGCTTACGTGAAATATATTTTCAAGTGCTTATAAACGTTTCTAAAGAAAGCCTAAATGCTTGGAAGCGTCAAGACGTGATAGATTTTCGTTTTTCGCTGGAAGTGTCGTTCTGGAAGCTTTCTAACATGATTTCAAACCCAATATTACATGATGATGACAACAGGAGGTGCATATCAAGCTTGTTTTCGGGATAGGCATTTTCTAGGCTGGACAACAGTATAGGGATTCTTTTGGGCATTTCTTGGCCTACATTGGTTACAGTTGAATGCATGGAACAAAAGGCAAGCACAACAATATTATGAACAAATAAGAATTACACTAATTAATCCATGGGCTCCTATGTACATAATCACAGGACTTCAGAACTCCAACCAAATTGCACTATTTATAGGCTCCCTATATTATTCAAGGTAGTTCAATGCATTTACTCTGCATCCTCTCCAAACAAACAATGCTCCAACTGATTGGGAGTAGTGACCCTCTTCCTAACTAACATTTCAACTAAAGGACATTTTCTCTTTCGCCCTCCCTTGGCCTTGACTTGAATTGTTCATCAGATTCTTCAAAATCCCCCTACAGCAAGGCAACCATAAACTTTCTTTCAATATATACTCAATAACTTCAACAATGCTTACGCAACAAGCATAATGATTGGTGAAAATTAGAATGATTAGGCATTGGTAACAACTTACATGTCTATGAACATGTATCCCAATTTTTTCATGCTTGTCCCTCACATGTTTGTAGGAAAATCTCATGCCAAAATCAGGAAAGCTACACACAAATGGTCTTTCTTTGAAGTGTACAGCTTTTAAATGCTCATGAAGAGTGGATTTCTGTCCATGCAACCCAAAAGAAGGTAAATTAGAAGCATGGAAAGTTTTGAACTTAAGGAGGGGAACTAGATTTCTGTCAATGCAAACCAACAGCACGTCACCAATATTAGCTTCAAATAAACCTCTTCAGTTAAATGAAAATCATACAATATTACGAGTAGAAATGACTTACACTAGTGAATGTGCTGCTATAGCCTTTATGTTCACATTTATATTCCTCTGATGAAGAGCTAGTTTTATGCAAACGGAGGTGCCGCTTGATATTTTTCTTCAGTTCCTTTTTCCCACAAGTCTCACAAGTTACAAATTGATGACGGGTTCTGATATGGGCTTTAAGGCACTAAACATTAGTAAAATGTTTCATACAACCAGGATCCAAGCAGACTACCTCTACTAGGTCTAGCTTAACTGCAGAATACAGATGGTCTTGTTCCCTTGGAATACAAAGTCACGGTTGCAATCCTTGATCCGACATTTAAAGGTTTTCCCTTTATGCTGTAGAAGGTGACGGGTCAAGTGGTCCTTTCTTCTATAACTTGCTTGATAATCATTAATAGAACACACATATGGCCTCTGAATCATTAAAAAAATTGTTAAATTTGGAACGTCAAACTAAGGTGTCATCTGAGATCTAATAAAAACAACACAAGCAAACCAACTGCAAACCTCATTAAACAGTGTGACTGAGGCTCCCATGATGGAGCTTCTAAAGAGTTCTCCCTTCTTCATACTGATCCATCAAGTCAATAACATCTGCCTCATGCATTTTGGAGTTCTCTGTTGGGGATCCAATGCTTCACGCAACAATATCCATAATTTCTGATAGTATAAATATCTTCCCTATAAAATACATATATTCCGTTTATGGTGACTAGTGATGAAACCTATATTGCTAACTTAAGAGCCACAGATCGGTAAGAAATCTATGTCCAAATCTCTTAAGTATTTCCATTAGGATTTTAAACTAAAAGTAGCTAATGGAATTTGTCATGAGGGTGTGCAGTATTAGAGTAGTTAAACTGTTTGAGCATCTAGAAATAAAGAATGTACATGTATTGTTTGTTCCTGAGTTAAAATGTAATTTATTGTCTGTGAGTAAATTCACAAAAAGTCAAATGTGTAGACTGATATTTTATGTTGGATGCAAATTTAAGGATTTGATATTGAAGAGGATGATTGGCAGAGCATGGAGAATATAGTAATCAGAAAGGCTTTACTTATTTCAGAACCAATTGTTTTATGAATTATCTTCACCCATACAAACAATCTTGAACAAAATTTTAGAATCACCAATACAAGGTGGTCCGAAGATGTATTGGTGGAAATAAAAAATTTAGAACATTAGAACAATAGATGTTAAGGGTAATAGATTGTCAACAAATACCTCGAGAGAATGGCGTAGCATGTGCGGCACCAAATAGGCTGATTTTTTGAAACTAGCACCACATTCCTTGCAAGTATGGGATTTTGTGCCGTGGCTTCATCATCTTTATCCACTCTGACTCTTTCCAACTCCTCCTATCAGTACCGGGTGTAATGATGGACTCAAAAGTCTTGGAACATACGAAATCATGCATCAGAAGATGAAATCGCTGAGGATCTTGAACTTATAAACGATTTCAGCAACAACACATTATACCCCAAGTGTAAACATCCAACAAATTTAATTAATCCAGCTAATTGTATCGAGATTTTGCCCCAATTAAGCAAGCATGGAAATCATAAGCCCCAAGCAAAAGCCCAATGCCAAACCCATTACTCTAAAATCTAGGAAACATTAGGAAAGGCGACATGAAAAATTAATAAACAATAGAACCGAAAGTAATAGCTATGATAGGTTAACTTACAAATATAAGCTATCTAATTAGCAGAAGAGAGCGGAACATAGATAAGAGGTAGAGGTAGAACAGATCAGAAGATGAGAACTTGGCATCTAGAACCCTACAAAAAGGTTGGAACGAATGGCCAGGCCACATTGCAGTTTGGCAACGACGCGTATACCGAATAATGAACCAGACCTCAAGGGCTGAAATCAAACCAACAAAATAGACAGTAAGGAGAAAGGAAAATAAAATTAAAAAAAAAAAAAAGAAAATTGAGAATAAATCCCTGGTTAAAAAATTAATTGGTAAATAGAACATAAAAACTTTTTACAACTCAACTTCCACTGTGTGCAACTTAATTTTTTGCGTGTGTAATTTATTTTTTCTTGTATGCAATAATCTTTTCTTGTACTATGTGTTGCTCAATTTCTTTTTGTGCAAATAAAATCGTGCAAGTCATTTTTTTATATGCAAACTAATTATTTATATCTAAATAATGTTTTGTGCAAACAATTTTCTTTTTGTATAACTTACTTTTCTTTGTGTACAACTAATTTTTTCTTGTGCAATCAATCATTCTAGGGATTATTTTCCAATTAAATTTGTAATGAGAGATTTATCCCTAATTTTTCTTGAAAAAATGTCGGTTTTGATTGACTAAAAAAAAAGGTGGGAGTATTATGCATTGTTAGTCTATTTGGTTATTAATGATGTTGACACACACACACACACATATATATATAAATAAAGGAAGTTAAGTATATATCATTTTGTCTTATTAAAAAAAAGTTGGAAAAAAGTTGGGTCCCGATTCTCCTCATTTTCTCTTAGAATCCTATCTCTACCTATTAAATTTCAACCTTATATTCTTTGATCCAACAATAAAAATGAAATTTTAAGAAGAAAAGAAAAGGGAAGATTTTGAGGGGATCTCCTTCTGAAAAAGGTTTTATAGATTTTGGACATAAACTCTATTTAAGAGTTTAATGCGGATAGAGAGACTCTTACCTTGATCTGCATGGTAAAAAAAATTAAGAAGAAAGAAAATAGAAATAGAAAAAATAGAGAGAAGAAAAAAAATATTATCTCTCATTCCCTTTACTTGGATGAGATAAAACATGATAAAGAGAAAGTATTTTAGCGTTATATTAAAATAGTATCTCCGGTCCTTAGTATAAAATCTTTTTTGACTTTTATTTTGATCCTAAATATAAGATCATAATCTATTTTTTCTCATATTTATTTTTTCTAAGATAGTCCTTTTAAGAATGGTAGTTCTAGCCAATAAACTTAATTAGTAAGGATATTTTAGGAAAGACAACACTTATTTATTACAAATAACTAACATAACTTATTTTTTTAATCTATTCAAATTAGTCAAATAGCTCTTATATTTAAGATCGGATGTAGTATATAGTTTAAAATCAAATTATATAATTTAAATATTTGTAGCATAATTAAGTGATAAAATTGAATAACAAATATTTAATATTAAAGGTATTAAATATTTTAATATTGTAATACTACCTCTAGTCCTTAGTATAAGAGTCGGTTTGACTTTTAATTTAGTCTTAAATATAAGAACCAAATCCACTTTATCTGTCATATTTATTCTTCTTCTTATTTTCAAAATTAAAGGTTTAATCAAATATTAAAGCTAATATACCTTATTAGAAAAGATAACACATATTTCTTACAAATAAATAATTTAATAAATTTTTAATTTATTTAAATTAGTTAACTAGTTTTTATATTAAAGATCGGAGATACTATTTCACATCTTGTGGACATTTTCTACACTGTTGTTGTTCAAAGCAAGATCCACTGAGTAAGTTTCCAAGTGGACAACTACGAGGTCTAATGACAAAATGAGAATGTTTGAGGTTTATGTGCCACTGACCGGTTGGTTTATTTTTAGTTTATTTTGTGTTTTATTTATTCAATTAGGTATTTTCATATTTGAAGGATTTTCAATTAAGCAAGTATTTGAGTAGATACAAAACCATAATTTTAAAAGTATTTTTACAGTATATGAATTAAATATATGGAGAAGTTTACTTCTATTAGCCAAAAAGTGATTTCCAAAAGTACTCTTAGAGTTAGGCAAACACCCCCTAAATCATTTGGAATTTGGGATTATTCATTAAGTGTCGTCCTAAACTCCATTGAATATACTCTTTCAATCCTTAATATAGGACCCAATTGTTGAGTTAGTTTTGGTCCTAAATATAAGACCCATTTATTATATTTATCAAGTTTATCTAAATTACCCCTATGAATACTCCCTCAACCATAATCAAGTAGAAGATGGAGAGAGGGTATTAAGAAAGATAATTATGGTGTTTTAGGAAAAACATGTAACATTTCTTATAATTAACTAACTTACCTAACTTCTTTAATATAATCAAATTAGTTAAATGGGTCTTATATTAAAAACCGGAGGAGTATAATTTTAGATATATCAGTTGCTAAATTAAGATCTCAATTATATTATATAATTGTAATGAACCAAAAATTTGAGAATTATTAAGAATAACAATAACAATTATGTGATCAAGTAAATTTTAAAGTAGTAACCTCATCTTGAAATGAAAAAAAACAAAAAGCTCATTAAAAGAGAAAGAAAACAGATAGTAATTGTAATAACTTTTGTAATTTAATAGTTATAAGTTAATCAGCTTTTTTTTATTACGAATTAAATTGTAAAATTGCCTTTTAAAAAAATCTGAAGATTTAAGATTAGATTTTATTTTCTGCCAAAAAAATCAGAGTTTATTTTCCTTCCCTTCCCAATCAGTTCATTGCCTTTTTTTTTTTGGGGGGGGGGTGTTTTTGAAGAAGAGCTTCTGGTGCGTGAACTTGCGATTCCATCGCTCCCCCCACTGTCCTCCCCTGTCCGCGCGTTCGTCGGCTGCGTATGCGCCGTGGGTTCGCCGGTAATGCTAATCTCCGCATTTCTTCCTTCAAGCTTTGCCATTCTGTCTTCTTCTTTGCTCTGATCGGTGCCTTGGTAGCTTGAAAAGGATTGAGCTTCATTCCCTTTTCTTCTTCCTTCTTAACCGTGGCTAGTAAGGATTTAAGTAAGCTCGAGTCCGATATCTTTTTCCAAAGCTTGGGTAGCGGTGCATTTGAGAGGATTTTTCATTGTTCTTCTCCCCTGTTTTCGTCGTTGCTGTTGTGGGGAGTGGATTGGAGATAACTTGCTTCATTTCTATTTAATCGGGGTGTGTGATGTTGTATTGGACTTATTAATTCTTTCTTTTATTTTTCAAGTTTGGCGTTGCCCGGGGGGTGTTGCATGGAACTTTGATAAGTTTTGGTTTGATGGGTTTGACGAGTTCCTTTGAATGTGGAGACTGATATGTGTGTGTGTATTAACAATAATTTATGGCTGCTAACTTGTGGCTTAAGATGGCTGGTTGTTGAACTAAGTTGAATGCCTATAAGGTGTTTGACGAATTGTGTGAAAGAAGAAAGAGACTTGGAGATCTTGTTTGGCTTAGACTTGAGAGAATGAAGTGTATCTGGATATGTATTGTATTAAAAATTTTGATGATTGCGGAAGGAGAACTATGGAATCCAATTATGTGCTCTGTAAATAATGCTGAGAAGTTAACTAAGGAATTTGAAGTTGCTTGGCTAACAATATAACGCCATAATGAAGGTGTTGTAACTAATCTTGGAAGCTATTTGGGTGCTTAAGAGTTATATGGTTGTTGATTGGTAAAGTTTAGTGTTTATTGTATGAGTTAAGCTAAGATATGCTTGGAATGTTTGTGCAATCTTGTAGAAGAATTTAATTAAATTAAGATTGTTGGCTATTTATAAATTGGTTTGTGGAATTCAATTCCTCCGCTTGCTGGAAATTAGCACATTTAAACTGGCTACAACTTAATTTTAGGGGGAAAAAAACCTTACTGTTTAGGATATCCAAGTTCTACCTTGGCTAACGAAGATTTGGTTTTGATTTTTTCCCCCCTTAATGAGTTGTTTTCCTTTTTACATTTTCGTGGTGTTAGCATATAAGTGAGAACTCTTGAATTTAGAATTATTAGAACAAATTCTGTTGTTGAATGCATAGGCTTTATTTCAAACTGGAGATAACGAACAAATTTCTCACACTCGCGGGAAGTAGAAGTTGGTCAGTTTGATCCGTGGCCATGGAGGGTAAAATCAGGTGTTTGGCCAACGACATTGATAAACCCATAATTTATTATGCTAACATGTGAGATTGCGGTTTTTTTTTTATGGGTTAAATTGTATTAATGTTGAATATTTTGGGACTACATGATATTAAAATATTTTATGTGATTTTGTCTGCAGGTTTAAAGAGAAAAATTCCTAAATTCCAGTAATGATCTGAAGGGACTGGTCATATAACAGCCAAGGACCAAGAGATTAATAGAGTGGCAAAAAAGGACCTCGTGATACGATGTGTTTTGAGAGAGATTCAGATTTGGGGATCATCTTCTTTGACATCTTCAATTCATTCCACCCCTGAATACTGTCATAGTTGTTGAATGAGATTGATGCCACTGCAGGAGGAACAACGCTGCGGAATGCAGATACTGCTGTAACATGAAAGTCCGTTTCTTTAGTAGGCCTGGGCTTGTTCCTGCCAATCCTGTCTTTTCCCATTTAACAACAAAGGTGGGTCCTCTTGCATGGTGATTGTATTGACACAGAATGAGCAGAAACTGCCAGGAAATTGAGCGAAAAGTTCTTCGTCTTCTTCATGGTCGCAATACTCGCACCCAAATCACCCAAATTCATGCCTATTTCCTTCGCCATGCCCTCCATCATTCCAACCAGATCCTTGCTCACTTCGTCTCCATTTGCGCTGCTCTACATCGAATGTCTTACGCCACTCGTGTCTTTTACCAAACCCGTAATCCCAATATTCTCCTCTTCAATTCCATGATCAAAGGCTTTTCTTTATGTGCTCCCTTCCAGCAATCTGTCCACTTTTTCTCCATTATGAAAACCCGTGGTATTTTGTCTGATGAGTATACTTTTGCGCCTTTGCTTAAGTCCACTTCAAACCTCGGGGACTACATACTTGGCCAGTGTGTTCACGCCCAGGTTATTCGAGCTGGATTTGAAAGCCATGGTTCCATTCGCATTGGGTTGGTGGAATTGTATACAACTTGTGAGAGAATTGGAGATGCCGAGAAGGTGTTTGATCCAATGTTTGATACAGATGTAATTGTTTGTAATTTGATGATTCGTGGGTTTTGTAGGACTGGCTCTTTGGAAACAGGTTTTAAGCTTTTCAGATATATGAAGGAACGCAGTATTGTTTCTTGGAATATCATGATTTCTTGCCTAGCACAATATAAGAAGGACCGAGAAGCCCTTGAACTTTTTCATGAAATGTTGGAACAGGGCTGTGAACCAGATGATGCAACTGTGGTCACTATTCTGCCTGTTTGCGCTCACCTAGGAGCCTTAGATTCTGGGAAATGGATCCATTCTTATGCCTGTTCCAGAGGGTTTCAACGAGATGTCATTGCTGTGGGAAATTCACTTGTGGATTTCTATTGCAAGTCTGGAAATCTTGAAGTTGCTTGGAGCATTTTTAATGAAATGCCTCACAAAAATGTTATTTCTTGGAACGCCATGTTATCTGGGTTGGCTTATAATGGGAAGGGTGAAGTGGGGGTTGACTTGTTCCAGGAGATGATAGAGAAGGGCGTTAGCCCGTCTGACTCGACTTTTACCAGTGTTTTTAGCTTGTTGTGCTCATGCAGGCTTAGCAGATAGAGGGCTTGAACTCTTTGCTTGGGTGACTGCAAAATTTGAACTTCAGCCAAAACTGGAGCATTATGGCTGCGTTGTAGATCTTCTTGGACGTTGTGGACAGGTATGGGAAGCTCATGATTTGATCAGAAGCATGCCCATGAAGCCTACAGCTGCCTTGTGGGGCGCATTGCTTAGTGCTTGCCGCACTTATGGTAAAAGGAAACTCGCAGAAATTGCAGTAAAAGAGCTTATCAATCTGGAACCATTGAATTCTGGCAATTATGTGTTATTGTCAATATTTATGCAGAAGAAGGAAAATGGGATGAGGTTGAAAAGGTTAGATTACTGATGCGGCAAAACAGCATCATGAAAAGTCCTGGACAGAGTGCAACTGGTTAGTTGCAAGTTTGAGTTAGTTGAGGAATGGCTTTGTTTCTTGGTCTTCACTAACTACATGAATTATCGATTTTCATGCTCAAAGATCGTGCTAGGGAAACGGAAGAGGTTGCATGAACACTGTCTCTCATTGTCTTTACTATTAGCCTCATGTGCAATAAACCAGAAAAGTGCATTCAACTTCACAATTTCCCAATAACAATGTTTGATGAGCCAAAGATGGAGACGTGCTGCTTTGAAAGAGGTTGAATGAACCCTATCTCTCATCGCTTGCTAAGAAACTTTGAGGATGCTAAGGACACTTTCATGTTCGTATGGGACTAATCTCTAAGGCAGACCAGAAGGGCATGGCAGTTAAGAAAGAAACTACCGAATGTCGGTTGAAATGGATGTAATTATTGTGGTCGATGAGGATTCTATATTTTAAGGGGTCTGAGACGGCTCTGCATGCTTATCATTCTTAGCTATAATTACAGGTTAATCTGCATCATTAACTTATTCGTATTACATCTCCTTGAACAGAAGATCGGTAGTGGTAGGTAATTTCTTCTGTATCGGGCTGATTATTTGTGATTCATATTACATCATACATGTAATACATTTACCAAATTTCTATATTTCCTTGCGGTTGATTCGTTGTAGAATTTGCCCAGTAGTTCAGAAATGCACTTGCATAATGTAGATTTGTGTATGGAAGGTTTTTCTTCATTCAGATTTTATTTTGTGAAGTACATTAGTACGAAGCAATTAAGGTTACAAGGAACCTAATAACCTATCAATCTGGCCGCAAAGAGGTCATGCAATTTTCTGTTTCTTAATGCTGGTCATTGTGTCACATTGAATTAAATTAACTGCTACTTCCACCAACTGACGAAGGCAAGAATTTAATCCAAATTGGTAACTTGGAGGCAGTGCTTATTTCTCCACCAACGTGATCTCCCAAACTGAAGTTCCCTACACAAACGCATTAATTCCCCGAGGGTTTTAATGTATATGGTTGATCACATCCCACATGCATCTGCGAATTATTCATGGCTAACCCAAGAAGAAAGCAGGATAAGAATATACTCATCTGGCTTTAAATATAAGATTTATTTTATAGTGTAAATTGTACTACAAAATAGGTTATTTAAGATTGGAGAAGCATTAGAGAAGAAACATTATTGATGGATGGGAAAAAAAAGAAGACCAATCAAGCCTTCAAGAGAACAGTGAAGTACGCAAATATCACATGAAAACTCAGATTAAAAAATGGATGGCATATAAAGGATGGCACAAGTGATAGAATATAATGATAACTCGAGTAGAAACATAAAATTACTATGGAGATTAAGGAAGCTATGAATAAACTCTTCTTTAGTAGGAACAAGTCTCCCTGATTGTGAAGGGTGGGAACAGAAAGATGCACAGGAACAATATGAAAAAACAACTCTAACCCACTGAGTAAGTTTCTAAGTGGACAACTACGGGGTCTAATGACTAAATGAGATAAGGTTTTATGTGTCATTGACCAATTGATTTATTTTAGTTTATTTTGTGTTTTATTTATTTAATTAGGTATTTTCGTATTAGAATGTTAATGCCAAAAAAGAGTTTATGCTTTTATGATATAACTTATATGTTAGCACTTAATTGTATGTTAAAAATTAGTTATTGCTAGTTAATTTTTAATTTCGATCTTAAATATAAGATCCAAATTCTTTTTATCTTCATATTTATTTATTTTTTTTTTCTAAGGTAGTTCTTGCAGTAATGATAGTTCTAGCTGATACACTTGATTAATAAGGATATTTTAGAAAACACAGCACTTATTTATTACAAATAACTAATTTAACTAATTTTTTAAAATTAGTCAACAAATTCTTATACAAAAGACCCGAATAATAGCTTATATGCATATTATTAGCACTTTTTTATTTTTGATAACAGGGAGGCCCAAGGCCTAAACTGAAAAAATTAAAAACAAAAGAAGACCCAAAACTCCTTAACCCATGTCCCAAAAGTTCCTTCTTTCCTCATCCTCACCCAAGACATTCGCAACTTCCAACGGGATCTGAAGGCACGGCCGACACTCCTTGTTCATAGCTGTCCAGAAGCTTAGTTTCGTCATGACATCAGCACACTGATCACCAGATCTGCGTACTAGGATACTCATTGTCTACAAGGAGCTACAGCTTCTCTTACCATTCTTACACAGTCAGCAGGCTTCTCCCCTACAACCTCCTTTCCTTTTGGAGCAACAAAAAGCTCCTCAGAATCAGTTTCCTCTGCTCGATCCATCAGAACTCACCTTGATCCAACCTTCAGCTGGACTACTCAACCCTTCTCACTTCTTCCTCTCTTACCTCACCGGGGTTCCTCTGGAAGGATTTAGCTTTAACTATGTCCGTTGCAAAGCTCCAGATTTGCCAACCTTCCAGATCCTTTCTTTGATGTTCGAAGATCTGCAAATTACGCTGCTTCCAGATTCTCTAGCAAGCTCCACCAAACACAAACATTCCACGGTAAGCTATTTATTAATTTTCCATCTCTCAAATTCTTCTGTAACCATTCTCTTCAATTCTGTATAAAAAATCTGCTTGAGGTCGCCGTAATAGGCTTGCATTTTAGATCATTAATTTGTCTCTTGCCTTATACTTTCGTAATGATCGATTCTTCCACCTTTAATTTTAAAACTGAAACCCTTTTTTTTTTTTTTTTTTTGTCATTTGCTCCGCAGATTCTGTGTCCTTATCCTCCTGTGGAAAGATTGTTCATTTTCTCTTCATTATTTTGTTCCTCGTCAAATTAAAAAAACAAGGAGGTTTTCTTTGTTAAACAACATTGAAATCTCTACTAAAAGGTGAGGATTTATTTTGATTTGAAGTTTTTTTACCATGTTATAATTTTATAGTTTTGTCTTTTGTTATATGATGGGTTTGCACTTTTAATTTAGCTAGTTCTAATCATTATCTTGCAATAATCATAATATTGACCTTTATATACAGAAACAGTTTTTGGTGTCAAAACTAAATATGACGCTCTAAATTTTGGGCATTAAGAAGAGATTTTATGTGCAAATATCTAATTATCTTGATCTAATTAAGTTTTATATCCCAATTGATTATATCCAAATATTTCACAAATTTAACATGAGAAATGTTAAAAGCTCATGACTATTCTTAAGATCCACAAATTCTTAACCTTTAAATCAATGTAGTGATGATGCCAAATGTTGTATATGTCATCTTGTATATACAATATATATATATATATATATATATATAGTTGTCATTTAATTTTTTATTAATTTTCCTTTTGCTTATACTAATTTTGTGTGTTTTACATCTGGCAGAGTTTGTGTGCTTTACTTCTGCTGTGAAGAATCTTTTCATTTTTTTGTTTATCACTTAGGATTGCTCCACATTTAAAAACAAAAAAAAAAAAGAAAGAAAAAGAAAAGGAGGTCTTGTCCAGCAACATTGAAGTCATCACCCAAAAAAAAACGGTAAGAATATATTAGATCATGCATGTTTCATTTTATTTTAATGCTTATATATCATTGCCCTTTGCTATATAACTAGATTGGACTGCTAGAAAATTATTTAAAATTTTATAATTTTATATTTTGAAGGTTATTATTTTGCAAAATATGAGATGTAAGATTTAATTTGGAGGTTGAACTTGATGCTTGGAAAAAGAACTTTGTGATTTTGCTCCAAAGTCCAAATCAAGCATTAAATATTTTCATTATTTATATCTTTAATTAACAATTATTAATTTTTAATGACTTGTATCATTTTTAAATATGTTGGCAAAAAAACTTATTTAAATATGTGCAATTTGGCATAATAAATAATGGAACATTTCGTGAGAAATATGACAAATGTAATTAATGCATATTACATTTGAATCCATAAATTATGGAGAGTACTCGGGTTACATTAATTTTAGACTAGCCAATTAATTCATATGATTATATATAATTTTACTTATCATTATTAACATTAAAATTTTTTGTTTGTGTGTGTTTTTTTTTCCTTCTTAGCAGATTCTGTGCTGTTCTGGATTTCTGGTGAGATACATCTTTACTTCATCATTTTGTTATTCAAATTTGTGTTATTGTCTTCTTGTTTCATTGTTTACTCTTGGAAAAATTAGGAACAAGGACCTATAAAAATATAATATTTAATAATAAGGATTTTAAAAACTATAATTATTTATAAGGATCAAACACTAAAATAAAATGTAAAACTACTAAATTACCTTTAACCAAATCTCTATATTTCTCTTATTCCATTGATTTTTCATAATCTCCTAATTTTTACCAAAACCCATTATAATCTTTTTCTCATAATTATTTGCAACGAAATTTATTGAAATCAAATGAAAATTATTTATTATTAACCCAAAATATCTTATATAACTAAATATATATTTTATGCAAATAAATCAGGCAAAACCGCAAAATAATTATCAAAGCATCCAAGCATCATACTTTAAACATCAATTTATATTATTGTACATTAAAATATGTTTATTTAAATTTATATATATTTATAAAATGTATACACACACACAGTAAAACAATTTATACTACAAAAGGTAAAGAATGAGATATTTGAAAAAAGTAAATTTCAATTGAAACCTGATGAAGATGAAAAATTAACTATTGGTAGCATGGTTTATGTACATGAATAATTTCATTTCATTCCGTGTTTAGGTATATAAAATATATTTTGGATTACAAATAAATAATTTTGATTTGATTTCAGTAATTTTTTTCTAAATAATCATGATAAAAAGATTTTACAGAATTTTAGTAAAAATTAAGAAGTTGTGAAGAAAAAAAATTCAATGGAGGTGTAATAAGTGAAAATGTAGAATTTAGTTAAGGGTAATTTAGCATCTCTATATTTATATTTTAGTGTTTGGTCTTTATAAATAATTATAGTTTTTAAGATCCTTCCCAATAAATATTGTTTTTTTCTGGTCCTTCTTCCTAATTATCCCTTTATTCTTTATCAATTTTTTTAATAAAAATAATAATAAGAATATATCTTTATCTTGTTTCATTTTATGTTATGTACGTGCATATATTTTAATCCATAAAAATGTTTTTTGTGATTCTTAATTTGTCAAAAATTAAAATTGAAGAATATTTTGTAAGAGATGAGATGTGCGTCGGCCAAAAAAAAAAGGAAATGAGAAATGCAGAGTGTATATGTATATTGTGATCCCAAAATAGAATAAATAGAAAAATTTTCTATTACAAATGCGTATTATCATCATTATAAATGATGAGCTGGAATTTAAATCATTAATTTGTCTCTTGCCCTCTATGTGGTTGTGTACATTTGCAATGATTATGATATCTCACCAAAACTAAGGTGGTGTTTAGATGAAGTCAAACTATGGTTTGAGAATAGCTTTTGGAGAATAGTTTCTGGAGAATAGATTCTGGAAAGAATAGATTTTGAAAGAATAGATTTTCTGAAAAAGTGATTCTGATAAAATGAGAGTGTTTGGATAGTTGTTATTAGAAATGTTTTTTTATATGTAGAAATTATTACAAAGGACATAAGTTTAAATGATAATTACATATAAGATATATTTCATAATATATCTTTATTTGAAGTAATAAATAATATTAATAAAATATACCTTACGTATATATATTAATAAAATAAATAAATATGTTTTTTTGTAAAATAATTTAATAAAGTAATTAATATATATTAATAAATAATATATAGTAATAAAATAATTAAAATTAATACGTATATATATAATAAAATAACTAAATATTTTTTTGTAATAATTTTGTCACCGGTGGCGACAAATTTCAGAATGGGAGGAGGTGAAAGCCTACAAATAATGCAGAATGGGAGAAGAGAGAATTTTGTTTTCCACCGTTAAAGCTTCTCTGACTAGAGCAATTATTATTTCAACAAACATATTTCTCCATATACGAAAACCATGGTTTTCCAAAAAAAAAAAGGGTGTTTGGCAAATTTTTTCCAAACCATGGTTTGGAAAAAACCCAAACACCCCCTTAAAAACAACAACTAAACTTTTTGATCTTTTATTTGGCAGATTCTGTTGCTAATAAGATCTTATTTGATTTTTATTTTGGTCTTAAATATAAAATCTCAATTA